>NW_023331309.1:0-50665 GCF_011100685.1 Canis lupus familiaris
TAATCTTTTTAATTCTTCCTTAATTTCCTGGTTGACCCTTTATCTTTTAGCAGGATGGTCCTTAACCTCCACGTGTTTGAGGTCCTTCCAAACTTCTTGTTGTGATTTAGTTCTAATTTCAAGGCATTATGGTCCGAGAATATGCAGGGGACAATCCCAATCTTTTGGTATCGTTCAGACCCGATTTGTGACCCAATATGTGGTCTATTCTGGAAAGTTCCATGTGCGCTTGAGAAGAATGTGTATTCAGTTGAGTTTGGATGTAAAGTTCTGTAGATATCTGTGAAATCCATCTGGTCCAGTGTATCATTTAAAGCCCTCGTTTCTTTGGAGATGTTGTGCTTAGAAGACCTATCGAGTATAGAAAGAGCTAGATTGAAGTCACCAAGTATAAGTGTATTATTATCTAAGTATTTCTTCACTTTGGTTAATAATTGATTTATATATTTGGCAGCTCCCACATTCGGAGCATATATATTGAGGATTGTTAAGTCCTCTTGTTGAATAGATCCTTTAAGTATGATATAGTGTCCCTTCTCATCTCTCACTACAGTCTTTGGGGTAAATTTTAGTTTATCTGATATAAGGATGGCTACCCCTGCTTTCTTTGAGGACCATTTCGAATGGTAAGAATGGTTTCTCCAAACCTTTTATTTTCAGGCTGTAGGTGTCCCTTCTGTCTAAAATGAGTCTCTTGTAGACAGCAAATAGATGGGTCCTGCTTTTTTTATCCAGTCTGAAACCCTGCGCCTTTGATGGGGTCATTAAGCCCGTTCACATTCATAGTTACTATTGAGAGATATGAGTTTTAGTGTCATCATGATATCTATTCAGTCTTGTTTTTGTGGACTGTTCCACTGAACTTCTTCTTAAAGGGGAAATTTTAAGTCCCCCTTAAAATTTCTTGCAGAGCTGGTTTGGAGGTCACATATTCTGTTAGTTGCTGCCTGTCTGTGGAAGCTCTTTTAATCTCTCCTTCCATTTTGAATGAGAGCCTTGCTGGATAAAGTATTCTTGGTTGCATGTTCTTCTCATTTAGGACCCTGAATATATCCTGCCAGCCCTTTCTGGCCTGCCAGGTCTCTGTGGAGAGGTCTGCTGTTACCCTAATACTCCTCCCCATAAAAGTCAGGGATTTCTTGTCTCTTGCTGCTTTAAGGATCTTCTCTTTATCTTTGGAATTTGCAAGCTTCACTATTAAATGTCGAGGTGTTGAAACGGTTTTTATTGATTTTAGGGGGGATCTCTCTATTTCCTGGATCTGAATGCCTGTTTCCTTTCCCAGATTAGGAAAGTTTTCAGCTAGAATTTGTTCAAATACATATTCTGGCCCTCTGTCCCTTTCGGCGCCCTCGGGAACCCCAATTAAACGTAGGTTTTTCTTCCTCAGGCTGTCGTATTTCCCTTAATCTATCTTCATGGTCTTTTGTTTGTCTCTTTTTTCCTCAGTTTCCTTCTTTGCTATCAACTTGTCTTCTATGTCACTCACTTGTTCTTCCACCTCGTTAACCCTCGTCGTTAGGACTTCTAGTTTGGATTGCATCTCATTCAATTGATTTTTAATTTCTGCCTGATTAGCTCTAAATTCTGCAGTCATGAAGTCTCTTGAGTCCTTTATACTTTTTTCTAGAGCCACCAGTAGCTGTATAATAGTGCTTCTGAATTGGCTTTCTGACATTGAATTGTAATCCAGATTTTGTAACTCTGTGGGAGAGAGGACTGTTTCTGATTCTTTCTTTTGAGGTGAGGTTTTCCTTCTAGTCATTTTGCTCAGTGCAGAGTGGCCAAAAGCAAGTTGTATTGGGAAAAAGAGAAAAAGAGAGGAGAGAAAGAAGGAAAGAAAAGAGAAAGAGAAAAAAAAGGGAAGAAAAAAAACGAAAAAAAAAAAGAAAAAGAGAAAGAACAAGAAAGAAAAAGGGGGTGGGGGAAGGAAACAAATCAAAAAGCAAAACAAAACAAAAACAAAACAAAAAAAGAACCACGGGGGAGTATCTTCTGATTCTGTGTTCTTTAAGTCCCTTGGCTTCTCCTGGAAGTTGTCAGTCTAGCTGGTGTTCTGGGGGAGGGGCCTGCTGTGCTGATTTTCAGGTGTTAGCAGTTGGGGGAGCTGCTGTGCCCCCTGCCTGGTGCAGGGCTCAGTGGGGGTTGTTTACCCCGTGAGGCCGCAGGAGGAACAGCCCCAGTGGCGGGGCCAGCTCTGGAAAACCTGGATTCAGCTCCGGCAGGAACTCCGTCTGCAGGGCCTGGAGGCTCCAGGGTGGGGCCGCTGATCTGCTCAGCTGGGGCAGGAGCGTCCTCGCCGTCCTGGGCCCTCCCGGCCTCTGCCTGTCCCGGGGGAGGCCGGATCCTGGGCTGTGTCCCGGCGCCCTGTGCTCCGGGGCCTGCGCTGTTGGATTCGCGCTCCCGGGCCGCGCAGCCCCCTCCGCGGAGCTGCTCCTGGAACCGCGCAAGCCCCTCTGCACGGAACCTCTTCCTCTGCCCGAGCCCCTCCGAGCTGCTCCCGGGGTGCGCAGCCCCCTCCGCGGAGCCGCCGCCGGAGCCCCTCCTGGCTGCTCCGGGTCCCGCCGTGCGCGCTGCAGCCCTTAGGGAGCTCGGCGCACTCTCCTGGGCGCGCAGTTGCTCTGTTACTGCCCCAGGGAACCCGAGGGTTCCTCGCCCTCCTGGGTTCTGCTCCACCTCCCTGGAGCCCCTTTCCGCCCGGGAAGGTCGGTGCAGCTCCTGCGTCTCCGGGACGGGGCTCTCCTGTCTTGGGGACACTCGCCCCGGCCTCAGCCCGGCTCCTCGCGGGGCCCCTCCCCCTTGGAGGCCTTTGTTCCTTTATTTCTTTTTCCCCGTCTTCCTGCCTTGATAGATGCGCGAACTCTTCTCACTGTAGCATTCCAGCTGGTCTCTCTTTAAATCTCAGGCCGAATTCATAGATTTTCAGGATAATTTGAAGGTTTTCTAGGTAGTTTGGTGGAGACAGGTGATTTGGAGACCCTACTCTTCCGCCATCTTGCTCCTCCCCCCAACTTTTTTTTTTAAAGATTCTTTATATATTTATTCATGAGAGACACACAGAGGCAAAGACCCAGGCAGAGGGAGAAGAGAAGCAGGCTCCCTGTGGGGAGCTCGATGTGGGACTCATCCCAGGACCCCAGGATCACGACCTGAGCCAAAGGCAGATGTTCAACCACTGAGCCACCCAGGCGCCTCTCAGAAAAAACTTATTTTTTATGATCCTATACTTGAATTATACTGTTATAATTATCTTTTTAATGTTTCATTTACAGGTATATGATGTTGATTGATGGCACCACAATGAAGTTTTTTAGATTGATAGAGATAATTCAGTGTTTCATGTTTCAAATCTGGAATTTCCATTTCGTAAAGCTCTCCGTATACATTTATCAAATACTCTCTTGGATGGGGTAAGTCCCTTGTTGTTGTTACTGTTTTAAATTAGACCAACACTGCTATTTTTGTTTTTTTCTTGCAAGTGAATGTTTTTTTTTTAGAGTGGGGAGGGTCATAGGGAGAGGAAGAGAAAGAATCTTAAGCAGGATCCAGTGCCCAGAGCGGAGCCCAAAGTGGGGCTCAACCTCACAACCGTGAGATTCATGATCTGAACTGAAATCAAGAGTTGGACACGTAATTGACTACAGGCGCCCTTAAATGTGTATTTTATTAATTCATTAGGAACTTATAATCTAGTTTTTTGAAGTTTTTTTTTTTTTTTTTTTTGAGGAAAACACTCTCACTTGATCATTGTCTTGGGTATGGGAATAATGTGAACAAGGTTAAATCTTATTTATTTATTTTTTTGCTCTTTGTGACTGAAAAAATAATGCTTGTGAAAAAGACTGTTTATTATTTTAATATTAATTGAATTTCAAGTTACTTGATGCAACATTATCACATTTTCCCTTGACTCTTCAGCTACATGGACTAGTAATTCTTGTTTAAAGAGAATCATGCCTTTGAAAGCAACCATTATACTTTTATATTTGAATTTTAAAAGCTGGTATGAGTTTTCTATTTCAGAAAATCTGTATTTAATACTCATTAAAATTACTTGATTAAAAATGTTTTAACTTGCTCCTGTATAAAACAGCTTTCTTCATCCCAATTCTGAAAATATTTGTTTCATTGTAAATACAAATTAAAATAATATAGAACATTAGGAAAAAGCTGGTAAAAATCACCAGATCTACCATTGGAGTAACTTTGATGACCATTTTGATGAACATTATTCTAGGCTTTTCTCTGTGACAGAGTGTTTCAATCTTATGTCTGCTCCTGTGGGATGGTAACATTCATATTAGTAATAGCAACTCAGAACTTAGATTCTTTAGGGTCTTTGGGATCCCTTATAGTCCAGTAGGATTCTGAATAATCGTGGAACCTCTTCCTTGGTCGAAAATGAGAACTCTGGTGAAATATGCATGAAAAGAACCAAATGGTACATGTGTTTTGTAACTTGTTCCTCCCCCCCCCCCACCCCAATAGCAATTTGTTTTGGACCTCTTCTCACGTAAATATCTGAATGGTATACCATGTGTATAAGTTAACACCATAATTTGGGGTATCCAAACTATCTTGACTGTGAAAATTGTAGCAGATGCTCTTTAAAAATATGATCATCTCAATAACACAGCCTCAACTTAATGAATTAGACTCTCCCAAGGGGTCAGAGTTATCTGTACTTTTGGAAGCGCCCAAGTGATTCTAATCAGGCAAGTTTAAGAAACAGTTTTGTAATTTATTTAACAGTCCTCTTTTGGTAGATGTTTTGATTTTTTTTTTTTTTAAGATTTTATTTATTCATGATACACAGAGAGAGAGAAACAGAGACACGGGCAGAGGGTGAAGCAGGCTCCATGCAGGGAGCCTGACATGGGACTCGATCCGAGGACTCCAGGATCACGCCCTGGACCTAAGGCAGGCACCAAAACCCCTGGGCACCCAGTGATCCCATGTTTTGATTTTTTTTTTTTATTGTAAGACACTTAAATGCATATCCTGTATACACCTTTCCTTTCATAGTTGTACAATTTTATAACTAAGATTCTTAGAGGTGAGATTATAATGTGTATTAAGAATCTTTTGATTGTGGGTAGCTGAAGTCCAACTTAAAGTAACTGAAGAAGAAAATTAATTGGCACAATAAATGTTTTAGCTTGACCTGCTTCAAGCTGGATCTGGGGCCTCAAGAATACTGGCAAGGTTTTGTTGTTTTTTTCTTTGCTTTACTTGTCTGTTTGGTCTCATTCTTCATGAAGGCTTTTCACATGGGAGGCAAGTTGCATTGTAGTGCAAGCAGAAAGAGAACTTTGTCCTTTAATACTCATATGTCAGTCGCAGGGAGGACTCCAAAGGGTTACATACCGATGGAAGCCACCTCAGTCACTGGTAGCACTACCACTTGGGAGTGCAAGAGGAATAGTGTTCCTAAGGAGGGGATGGTAATAGGCTCTACCCTGTTCACTATGCTATGTATGAGGGCATGCCCACTATAAATTTGACAGGTATAATTGGCACCCTTCTTCCAGAAAGTTTGAACCCATGCACATTTCTACCAACCATATGTAAAGGATCTGTATACTCCTAAACACTGGGTTTTGAAAATTTTGAATATTTTCTAATTTGATGAGGGAAGGAATTCTTTTTTATGGGACAGTGTAACATAGTGATTAAGAACTCTGAGTCTATCTGTTGGTGCCTTACTGGCTTCATCAGTTGTTATATAAGAGATTTAAGTAATTTATTCAGTTTTTTCATCTGAGTGAAGGGAGGCTAGGAACAATACTTAGATTTTGATGCTATTTTGAAGATTAAGTTGGATAGTTTATAAAGTACTGGCACTAGTGTCTGACACATAGTAAATATTTAATTATGTGATTGTTAATGAGGTTTAACATTTTGTCACTTCTTTGTGAATTACTGTATTTCTTTTGTGAGTTGCTGGTTCAGATCCTTTGTATGTTTTTTCTCTGGATATTCATCTTTTTCTTACTGATTTGTAAGAAGTTTTGCCTGTTAGGGTATTACTTTGTGACATATATTTTGAAAAAATGTATTTTGCTTTTTGGTGTTTTCTGTGGCACAGGTTTAAATTTATATAGGTAAATTTATGTAGGTAAATTATAAACATTTAGTTTTTCATACTTGGCTTTAATATCATTTTAAGAAATTTTTACTTAGTTTTCTTCCTATTTTTCATATTTTACTTTAGAATTATTATAATACCTGTATTTTCTTTTAGTATATTTTAGTTTTATTTGTATATTTAAATATTTGATCTATCTGAAATATATTTTGAAAAAAAGAATAAGGTAAGGGTGTGATTTTATTATTTCCAAATGTCTAAACTGTTGTCTCAACACCATTCAACTCATCTGTTTTTCCTTTTTAATTGGATATATGATTTTTATTGTGTAGTGGATTCCCTTATATATCATTGTTTCTTTTTTCATTTGTTTTCTCATTCCATTAGTTTTTTTGTCTTTCAGTGATAGTTTTAGATTGATTTTAATACTTTCATTTTAGCATATAGTTTAATGTTTGGCTGTTTAAGTGCACCCCAGTCCTCCTGGTTGTTCTGATTTGCCACTTAGATTTTGCTCTCTTTAGCTTTTGGGTGAATGGGCTATTGATTAAGAGGTTAGTCTGTACTTAATGTGCAAATCTATAAAACATAAGCTTATACTTTTCTCTACCAATCTCTGGTAGGCTTGTCTTCAGAGTGTTCATCTTTCCCTTTGCTGTATTTGGTTGAATGGTTTATCCTTTGCCACACATTCACTGCCTTTCTCTGGAGGGAAAGGGACTCTACATCTTTATTATAACTTCTCACAACTTCAGGTCTCCTTTTCTACAGGGGATACTACTTATATTTTAAGATTTCTAACCTTTCTTCAATGTTAACTTTTTTCATGAGCCAGACTGAATTATATGTGGCCAATAATTCTCTGGAATTTGTATGAGAATCCTTTGTTGTTTTAATCCAGATGAAATTGCTCCTCTATTTCTGGCTTTTATTCGCTGTTGGGATGATACGGAGTGGCTTGTGAATGATTACTTAAATTATCAATGGTACAATGATCCTAATGAAAATCACATGCATAAAATACATACTTATTTGTTTAACAGAGGGAATATCATTTTCCAAGTGTCCTGAATGCTTTGGCCCCATCCCATGTACATTGTTTTTATTTACCAGCTAGATAGATATTGGAGTGTGCAAACCAGTAGATGGAAGACTGATGGGAGAATAAGATGTTTAAATTAGTAATTCCTGAGATATAGTTTGGGGTGATGAGAAGATTCAGGATGTGGACCTAGGGAAGATGAAAGTTTGAGGTTGTGTGAAGAAGAGCAATGGAAGTAACATCAAGGAAAACATTAGGTGATTCTTAATGAGTGATGGTAGGAGTTCAGGTTGAGAGTTTGACTATGAACCAGGTACTAAAGATTAGAAAAGAAGAAAAGAAGGTAGTATGGTTGGATGGAGTGGCAGAGACTGAGCAGAGTAAATATAGTCACAAAACAAAGAGAGTACTCTGTGGGGCTGTAGTAAAATGTCAGTTTGTAATGACACTATATATACATAAACATTTGGAAACATGTATGTGCAGCACACACACACACACGCACACACACACACACACCCTGTGATTGACAGAGCCATTATGTACGGTTGGAAGTGTTGTCCACTGCACATCTCCAGGGTGTGCCATTCTCAATTCTGTAGTTAGTGTGACTGGCACCCCTGGAGTTGTGCTGTTTGTAAACTGCACAAGCCAGTGTGGCAAGATCTGGCAGTGCCTTCATGGGAACAAGAAGAACATTCTGTTTTTGTTAACTTCATTTAAGATATAATTTTTTAGCATTGTAATCAATAAAATAAAAGGAAGAAAAAGGACTCTTAAGTTAAGCATTTGCCACGGTTTAGTATAGTTTATCATTGAACTAATATTTTTTTGAATGCTTTTCATGTTCAGGTTGCTGTGCCAAGAATGCAGAGGGTTGAAAACAAGGCCTCACCCTTGAGACATTATACTTCATTTGATAGGGTGGAGAAAATTGGTAGTGATGGAGGAGACCTTCAAATAAAACAATAACTTGATGATTGGTTTTTAAAAAAGTCTAGTGGTGGTTTAGAGAAGAAATAAATTACATCTAGTTTGGAATGAAAGAAGTTTTATAGAGGAATTAGCATTAGATATGGAAAGATTTCTTTAGAAAGAGATTTTTTGTTGGACATGGGCTGAGGGCATTCCAGGTAGGAAATAATGCTTAAAATTAGATGTTTAACCATCTGCAGATTTAACTGAGCAATACTATTTATTTTCACCCCAAACTTGGACAAATGAAAGCTGCATAATAGACTCTTGCGAAGTTTTTAAAATAGCAATATGATTCATGATGTCAATTTACTTGGACCAGAATTATAGTTGCCATATCTGTTTTTCCAGTTAGTTAATTAAAACAGTCCTCTGTAGTTTCCTGTTTCTTCTACATTTTCATTTGCAAATTGTTTTTGTAAAATTCCAATCCAAGAATAACTCAAACTACCTAATTGTCTGGCTGTCAGATGTGAACATTGAAGTTTTTGTTTTGCTCTCTAAATTATGTTCTTTGACCCACAAAATGTGGAAAATAGGAGTTTAGAAATATGGCATTAATTCATTTGAAACAATCAGTGAAATTCAGTTGATTTATATTGAGGTTAAGAGGAGAATATAGCAGTTAGTCACCAAAGTTAATAGCAAGAATCTTGGAAAAAATGGCATGCCTTTTCAACTGTTAATGTTTTTTGTAAAGGAATATGCATATTCATTGCTAAAATTTTAGAAAGTCTGTACATCATAAAGTAGAAAAATTAAACTGTCAAGAAGAGGTTACATTTTAACATTTTGTATTTTCTTTCCGTCATTTTGTTGTGCCTATATTTTCAGAATGTATATAATTAATATATATATAGCTGACATTTAATATATGCTGTGTATCTAGGGTTCCATCATTTCCCTTCATTTTGAAGAACTGATTTTAGGATTTAAAAATATTTAGTTTTATGTTTAAGAATTGAAACATAATTGACATGCTATAAAATTCACCTTTCTAAGCTGTATAATTTAGCAGTCTTTAGTATATACACAAGATTGTGCAACCATTACTACTATCTAATTCCAGAATGTTTCATCACCTAGGTGGACAATGATAATTAGAAGTAAGTGGGCCTTGAAAGGATTTTGAGGAATGGGTTACCTTGAGATGAACTTTGAAGGTCTGCAGGTTTCCAGAGAACAGTTAATTAAAACCCTTCATTGGTTCTCCATTGCCCATAGCATGAAACCCAAACTACTGAACATAATATTCTTTATATCTGGGCCATGCCCATATGTCTTTAGCATTGTCTTTGATTGTGAACCCTCGAACTATAAGCTCCATCTATACTGAGCTTTGGACAATTTACCTAAACCATCATTTTTCATGCCTTTGTAATACTATTTGGCTCATTCACCATCCTGCTAGGAAATACCCACTTGTACCTTTCAGGATTTAAGGAATGGATCACAATGTCTTATTATCAAACCTTTCTCTTACTCTTCAAGTAGAAATAACTACTCCTAGTTAAGTCTATACTATATATCCTTATTTGGCTGAAATAGTGTAGGTTACCTCTGCTGTCTTGGTATAGTTATTAATAGGAAATCTTTCAAGTATTCTGATTTAGACAGCTGCATGGTCACTCTATCTATATAGCAGCCTTTCATTAAACTAGAACTTTTCGCTGGACCTAGTCTAGCTACTGTGTATTTTCTTCTCTTTTGGGCTCTGTTTTGAAGGTAGAGACTGTATGCTTAATTTCTCCAGTACTTTTTCGCTGGACCTAGTCTAGCTACTATGTAGTTTCTTCTCTTTCTGGGCTCTGTTTTGAAGGTAGAGACTGTATGCTTAATTTCTCCAGTATTTGGAGCTATGTCTAATAACATAGCCTGGGCTCAGGAAATATTGGATGGATAGGTAGAGAAGGGTGGATACCTGGGGACTACAAAAAAGATAATGGAATATAGGAAAGTACAGAGGATAGGAAAGTCAAACGTGAGGGTTTTTTTGTTGTTGTTGTTGTTTGTTTTTTTGTGGGGCTCATAATGCAGGTCTTAAGTTGCAGGTTTCTCCACAGCAATATTTAATATCAAAAGACAACGGAGCAATTTCTAATGATTTCTTGAGCAATATAAAATTGCTGTATCTTGCAGTTTTCCTTAGTTTTTTTTTTTAGTTTAGGGTTTATTGAGCATCTTTTATCTATGGGTTTACAAGTTTTTCTTTTTTATTTTTTTTCCTTAAGATTTTATTTATTTATTTTTGAGAGACAGGAGAGAGAGGTAGAGACATAGGCAGAGGGAGAAGCAGGCTTCCAGTAGGAACCTGATGCGAGACTCGATCCCAAGACCCCGGGATCATGACCTGAGCTGAAGGCAGATGCTCAACCACTGAGTTAGCCAGGCATCCCAGGTTTACAATTTTCCTTAAAAGTAATTTTTTTTTGCTATTATTTCTACTCTTTACCTGTCTGAAGATTTGATTATTAATGCTGTTTTCATTAAAAACAACTTTTATCTTTCTATTTCAATTTTGGGTAGTTTCTGTTGCTGTATCTGTAAGTTCACTAATCTCTTCTTTTGTAGTGTCTAAATTGCATGGTATTTTTCCATCCATAATATTTTTACTTCAGGCATTGTAGTTTTCACCTCTGAAAATTCATTTTGAGTCTTTTTTTTAAAGATTTTATTTATTTATTCACAAGAGACAGAAAGAGAGAGGCAGAGACACAGGCAGAGGGAGAAGTGGACTCCATGCCAGGAGCCCTACGTGGGACTTGATCCCAGGTCTGCAGGATCACACCCTGGACTGAAGGTGGCGCTAAACTGCTGAGCCACCCAGGCTGCCCTTTGAGTCTTTTTTATATCTTCTATGTCTTTACTTAACTTTTTGGAATATATGGAATACTGTTATAATCATCTGCCTTAGTTTTCTTGCCTGCTAATTTTGACATCTTTCTCAGTTTTGGGGTGATTTTTGATTGATTTTTCTCTTCTTTATAGGTTTTTTTTTTTTTTTTTCTTTACCTCTTTGCATACCTGTTAATTTTTGACTAGATGCCCAAAATTTTGAATTTTACCTTTTTGGGAGCCTGATATTCCTGTGCTTAATTCTGGTATGTAGTTAATTTACTTTGGTACTGGTTTATTACTTTTTGAGTCTTGCTTTTAAGATTGTTAGGTGGACTAGAGCAGGGATAATTATTCTCTGCTGAGACAAGTTCCTTCTGAGTACTCAATACCCTGTGAATTAATCTGTCTGGTAGGCAGAGACATTATTCCCAGCTTTGTGTGGTCCTTTTCACATGTATACTCTGCTGAACATTCATGGAAGTCTGACTTGAGGATATCTTGTAGTTCTTTATCTGGGCATATCTCTCTCTCTCTCTCTCTACCCTGAGAACTCTAGTCCTGTTGGTCTCCCCAGACAACCTGTTATTCATTCATTCATTCATTCATTCATTCATTCATACATACATACATACATACATACATACTCAGGGAGACTATTGGGCTTTACCTGGGATCCCCCTGCCTGCACTGAAGCCTGAAAACCTCTTGGGCTAGAAGTTGGGAAAATTGTAGGGCTCATATACCTTATTTACTGTCTCCTAGAGATTACTGTCCTTTGTTGTTGGATGTTTAGTGTCTTGAAAATGATTGTGTCCTCTATTTTGTCGACATCTTTGATTGTTTCAGGCAGGATGGTAAATCTAGTTCCTGATTCTCCAGTTTGGTTAGAAGAGGAAATATGTTTTTCCTTCTTGACTGGATTTTATTAAATTTTTTTTTAAATTTATAGTTGTGGTAAAACCACATAACATAAAATTTACTATCTTAACCATTTTTAGGGATACAGTCCAGTAGTGTTAACTCTATGCATGTTATTGTTCAACAGTTCTCCAGAACATTATCTTGTAAGACTACAACTGTGTTCCCATTAAATAGCTCTTCATTACCCATAGGCCTGTGAGAACCATTATTCTACTTTCTATTTCTGTGATTTTAACTACTTTAGATACCTCATATAAGTGAAATCATATAGGATTTATCTTTTTGTGACTGGCTTATTTTACTTAACGTAATGTCTTCAAGGTTTATTCTTATTGCAGTATGTGATAAATTTCTTTTCTTTTCAAGGCTGAATAGCATTTTGCTATCTTTGTATGCCGCATTTATGTATCCATTTGTGTGTTAATGGATATTTGGGTTGCTCCCACCTGTTAGCTATTGGAATAATGATATTATAAGCGTGGGTACGCAAATACCTCTTCAAAACCCTGCTTTCAATTCTTTGGGATATATACCCAGAGGTGAGATTGCTGGATCATATGGAGGTGTTATTTTTAATTTTTTGAGGGAACTGCCATGCTACTTTTCATAATGGTTGCACCATTTTAAAATCATAGCAACAGTACCCAAGGGTATTTTCTTAACTAAGTTTTAAGCTTAGGTATTTTATTTTTACGTACTTTTCTGTAACCTAGAGTAACGACAGCAGCTGTAGGCAAGGGGAGACTTTGTGGTGGGGAGATCATTTGGGAAAAACTAAGCCTAGGTATGGGGTCTTTTGTTAGAGTCCTTGGGTTTTGTCCTTTAAGAAAGGCTTTTAGTGAATGTTTTCTTTAGCTAATTGGGAACCAATATTATTCCAGTAATGTGCAGGTTATTTCTTCAATTCATTGTGGAGTTCAGGAATCTTTCTTCAGGCACAAAGAGTATTGTGCTATTTCTATTACTATAATCAGAAGAGAGAAAAAAGAGGACAAGAATAACTACTGAGTTTGTTTCTATCTATATTTGAGTGTAATAGTGACAATTATCAAGAATTTGTCATTTTACAAGTAGGGTCTCTGGGAGCTTAGTGAACTTGTAGTGAAATGCTGCTGTACTTATTGTTTTGCCCCATTCTTGGTAGTTTTCAGTATGTATGTCTGTATGTCTGTATTATTTATTTATTATAAATTTATTTTTTATTGGTGTTCAATTTGCCAACATACAGAATAACACCCAGTGCTCATCCCATCAAGTGCCCCTCTCAGTGCCCGTCACCCATTCACCCCCACCACCCGCCCTCCTCCCCTTCCACCACTCCTAGGTCGTTTCCCAGAGTTAGGAGTCTTCATGTTCTGTCTCCCTTTCTGATATTTCCCACACATCTTCTCCCTTCCCTTCTATTCCCTTTCACTATTATTTATATTCCCCAAATGAATGAGAATATACACTGTTTGTCCTTCTCTGATTGACTTACTTCACTCAGCATAATACCATCCAGTTCCATCCAAGTTAAGCAAATGGTGGGTATTTGTCATTTCTAATGGCTGAGTAATATTCCATTGTATACATAGACCACATCTTCTTTATCCACTCATCTTTCAGTGGACACCGAAGCTCCTTCCACAGTTTGGCTATTGTGGACATTGCTGCTATAAACATCGGGGTGCAGGTGTCCCGGCGTTTCATTGCATCTGTATCTTTGGGGTAAATTCCCAGCAGTGCAATTGCTGGGTCGTAGGGCAGGTTTATTTTTATTTTTTTTAATTTTATTTTTTATTTTTTATTTTTTATTTTTTTATTGGTGTTCAATTTACTAACATACAGAATAACACCCAGTGCCCGTCACCCATTCACTCCCACCCCCCGCCCTCCTCCCCTTCTACCACCCCTAGTTCGTTTCCCAGAGTTAGCAGTCTTTACGTTCTGTCTCCCTTTCTGATATTTCCCACACATTTCTTCCCCCTTCCCTTCTTTTCCCTTTCACTATTATTTATATCCCCAAATGAATGAGAACATATAATGTTTGTCCTTCTCCGACTGACTTACTTCACTCAGCATAATACCCTCCAGTTCCATCCACGTTGAAGCAAATGGTGGGTATTTGTCATTTCTAATAGCTGAGTAATATTCCATTGTATACATAAACCACATCTTCTTTATCCATTCATCTTTCGTTGGACACCGAGGCTCCTTCCACAGTTTGGCTATCGTGGCCATTGCTGCTAGAAACATCGGGGTGCAGGTGTCCCGGCGTTTCATTGCATTTGTATCTTTGGGGTACATCCCCAACAGTGCAATTGCTGGGTCGTAGGGCAGGTATATTTTAACTGTTTGAGGAACCTCCACACAGTTTTCTAGAGTGGCTGCACCAGTTCACATTCCCACCAACAGTGTAAGAGGGTTCCCTTTTCTCCGCATCCTCTCCAACATTTGTTGTTTCCTGCCTTGTTAATTTTCCCCATTCTCACTGGTGTGAGGTGGTATCTCATTGTAGTTTTGATTTGTATTTCCCTGATGGCAAGTGATGCAGAGCATTTTCTCATATGCATGTTGGCCATGTCTATGTCTTCCTCTGTGAGATTTCTGTTCATGTCTTTTGCCCATTTCATGATGGGATTGTTTGTTTCTTTGGTGTTGAGTTTAATAAGTTCTTTATAGATCTTGGAAACTAGCCCTTTATCTGATATGTCATTTGCAAATATCTTCTCCCATTCTGTAGGTTGTCTTTGAGTTTTGTTGACTGTATCCTTGCTGTGCAAAAGCTTCTTATCTTGATGAAGTCCCAATAGTTCATTTTTGCTTTTGTTTCTTTTGCCTTCGTGGATGTATCTTGCAAGAAGTTACTATGGCCGAGTTCAAAAAGGGTGTTGCCTGTGTTCTTCTCTAGGATTTTGATGGAATCTTGTCTCACATTTAGATCTTTCATCCATTTTGAGTTTATCTTTGTGTATGGTGAAAGAGAGTGGTCTAGTTTCATTCTTCTGCATGTGGATGTCCAATTTTCCCAGCACCATTTATTGAAGAGACTGTCTTTCTTCCAATGGATATTCTTTCCTCCTTTATCGAATATTAGTTGACCATAAAGTTGAGGGTCCACTTCTGGGTTCTCTATTCTGTTCCATTGATCTATGTGTCTGTTTTTGTGCCAGTACCACACTGTCTTGATGACCACAGCTTTGTAGTGCAACCTGAAATCTGGCATTGTGATGCCCCCAGATATGGTTTTCTTTTTTAAAATTCCCCTGGCTATTCGGGGTCTTTCTGATTCCACACAAATCTTAAAATAATTTGTTCTAACTCTCTGAAGAAAGTCCATGGTATTTTGATAGGGATTGCATTAAACGTGTATATTGCCCTGGGTAACATTGACATTTTCACAATATTAATTCTGCCAAACCACGAGCATGGAATATTTTTCCTTCTCTTTGTGTCTTCCTCAATTTCTTTCAGAAGTGTTCTATAGTTATTAGGGTATAGATCCTTTACATCTTTGGTTAGGTTTATTCCTAGGTATCTTATGCTTTTGGGTGCAATTGTAAATGGGATTGACTCCTTAATTTCTCTTTCTTCAGTCTCATTGTTAGTGTATAGAAATGCCACTGATTTCTGGGCATTGATTTTGTATCCTGCCATGCTACCAAATTGCTGTATGAGTTCTAGCAATCGTGGGGTGGAGGCTTTTGGGTTTTCTATGTAGAGTATCATGTCATCGGCGAAGAGGGAGAGTTTGACTTCTTCTTTGCCAATTTGAATACCTTTAATGTCTTTTTGTTGTCTGATTGCTGAGGCTAGGACTTCCAGTACTATGTTGAATAGCAGTGGTGAGAGTGGACATCCCTGTCTTGTTCCTGATCTTAGGGGAAAGGCTCCTAGTGCTTCCCCATTGAGAATGATATTTGCTGTGGGCTTTTCGTAGATGGCTTTTTTAAGATGTTGAGGAATGTACCTTCTATCCCTACACTCTGAAGAGTTTTGATCAGGAATGGATGCTGTATTTTGTCAAATGCTTTCTCTGCATCTAATGAGAGGATCATATGGTTCTTGGTTTTTCTCTTGCTGATATGATGAATCACACTGATTGTTTTACGAGTATCGAACCAGCCTTGTGTCCCAGGGATAAATCCTACTTGGTCATGGTGAATAATTTTCTTAATGTATTGTTGGATCCTATTGGCCAGTATCTTGTTGAGAATTTTTGCATCCATGTTCATCAGAGATATTGGTCTGTAATTCTCCTTTTTAGTTGGGTCTTTGTCTGGTTTTGGAATTAAGGTGATGCTGGCCTCGTAGAATGAATTTGGAAGTACTCCATCTCTTTCTATCATTCGGAACAGCTTTAGTAGAATAGGTATGGTTTCTTTAAACGTTTTATAGAATTCCCCTGGGAAGCCATCTGGCCCTGGACTTTTGTGTCTTGGGAGGTTTTTGATGACTGCTTCAATTTCCTCCCTGGTTATTGGCCTGTTCAGGTTTTCTATTTCTTCCTGTTCCAGTTTTGGTAGTTTGTGGCTTTCCAGGAATGCGTCCATTTCTTCTAGATTGCCTAAGTTATTGGCGTATAGCTGTTCATAATATGTTTTTAAAATCGTTTGTATTTCCTTGGTGTTGGTAGTGATCTCTCCTTTCTCATTCATGATTTTATTAATTTGAGTCCTCTCTCTCTTCTTTTTAATAAGGGTGGCTAATGGTTTATCTATCTTATTAATTCTTTCAGAGAACCAAGTCCTGGTTTTGTTGATCTGTTCCACAGTTCTCCTGGTCTCGATTTCGTTGAGTTCTGCTCGAATCTTTATTAACTCTCTTCTTCTGCTGGGTGTAGGATCCATTTGCTGTTTTTTCTCTAGCTCCTTTATGTGTAAGGTTAGCTTTTGTATTTGAGTTCTTTCCAGTTTTTGAATGGATGCTTGTATTGTGATGTATTTCCCCCTCAGGACTGCTTTTGCTGCATCCCAAAGATTTTGAACGGTTGTATCTTCATTCTCATTAGTTTCCTTGAATCTTTTTAATTCTTCCTTAATTTCCTGGTTGACCCTTTCATCTTTTAGCAGGATGATCCTTAACCTCCATGTGTTTCAAGTCCTTCCAAACCTCTTGTTGTGATTTAGTTCTAATTTCAAGGCATTATGGTCTGAGAATATGCAGGGGACGATTCCAATCTTTTGGTATGGGTTCAGACCCGATTTGTGACCCAGTATGTGGTCTATTCTGGAGAAAGTTCCATGTGCACTTGAGAAGAATGTGTATTCAGTTGAGTTTGGATGTAAAGTTCTGTAGATATCTGTGAAATCCATCTGGTCCAGTGTATCATTTAAAGCTCTCGTTTCTTTGGAGATGTTGTGCTTAGAAGACCTATTGAGTATAGAAAGAGCTAGATTGAAGTCACCAAGTATAAGTGTATTATTATCTAAGTATTTCTTCACTTTGGTTATTAATTGATTTATATATTTGGCAGCTCCCACATTTGGGGCATATATATTGAGGATTGCTAGGTCCTCTTGTTGGATAGATCCTTTAAGTATGATATAGTGTCCCTCCTCATCTCTCACTACAGTCTTCGGGGTAAATTTTAGTTTATCTGATATAAGGATGGCTACCCCTGCTTTCTTTTGAGGACCATTCGAATGGTAAATGGTTCTCCAACCTTTTATTTTGAGGCTGTAGGTGTCCTTCTGTCTAAAATAAGTCTCTTGTAGACAGCAAATAGATGGGTCCTGCTTTTTTATCCAGTCTGAAACCCTGCGCCTTTTGATGGGGTCATTAAGCCCGTTCACGTTCAGAGTTACTATTGAGAGATATGAGTTTAGTGTCATCATGATATCTATTCAGTCCTTGTTTTTGTCGATTGTTCCACTGGACTTCTTCTTAAAGGGGAATTTTAAGAGTCCCCCTTAAAATTTCTTGCAGAGCTTGTTTGGAGGTCACATATTCTTTTAGTTGCTGCCTGTCTTGGAAGCTCTTTATCGCTCCTTCCATTTTGAATGAGAGCCTTGCTGGATAAAGTATTCTTGGTTGCATGTTCTTCTCATTTAGGACCCTGAATATATCCTGCCAGCCCTTTCTGGCCTGCCAGGTCTCTGTGGAGAGGTCTGCTGTTACCCTAATACTCCTCCCCATAAAAGTCAGGGCTTTCTTGTCTCTTGCTGCTTTAAGGATCTTCTCTTTATCTTTGGAATTTGCAAGCTTCACTATTAAATGTCGAGTGTTGAATGGTTTTTATTGACTTTAGGGGGATCTCTCTCTTTCCTGGATCTGAATGCCTGTTTCCCTTCCCAGATTAGGAAAGTTTTCAGGTAGAATTTGTTCAAATACATATTCTGGCCCTCTGTCCCTTTCGGCACCCTCGGGAACCCCAATTAAACGTAGGTTTTTCTTCCTCAGGCTGTCATTTATTTCCCTTAATATATCCTCATGATCTTTTGATTGTTTGCCCTTTTTTCCCCAGTTTCCCTCTTTGCCATCAACTTGTCTTCTATGTCACTCACTCGTTCTTCCACCTCGTTATCCCTCGTCGTTAGGACTTCTAGTTTGGATTGCATCTCATTCAATTGATTTTTAATTTCTGCCTGATTAGCTCTAAATTCTGCAGTCATGAAGTCTCTTGAGTCCTTTATACTTTTTTCTAGAGCCACCAGTAGCTGTATAATAGTGCTTCTGAATTGGCTTTCTGACATTGAATTGTAATCCAGATTTTGTAACTCTGTGGGAGAGAGGACTGTTTCTGATTCTTTCTTTTGAGGTGAGGTTTTCCTTCTAGTCATTTTGCTCAGTGCAGAGTGGCCAAGAATCAAGTTGTATTGGGAAAAGGAGAAAAAGAGAGGAGAGAAAGAAGGAAAGAAAAGAGAAAAAGAAAAAAGAAAAAAAGGAAGAAAAAAGAAAAGAGAAGAAAAAGAGAAAGAAAAAGAAAGAAAGGAAAAAAAAGGGGTGGGGAAGGAACAATAAAATAAGCAAAAAAAAAAAAAAAAAAAACCCCAAAAAACACAAAAACAAAAACAACAACAACAACAAAAAACCACGGGAAAGTATCTTCTGATTCTGTATACTTTAAGTCCCTTGACTTCCCCTGGAACTTGTCCGTCTAGCTGGTCTTCTGGGGGAGGGGCCTGATGTGCTGATTTTCAGGTGTTAGCACTTGGGGGGAGCTACTCTGCCCCCTGCCTGGTGCAGGGCTCAGTGGGGTTGTTTACCCCTTGAGGCCCCAGGAGGAACAACCACAGTGGCTGCGGCCAGCTTTGGAGCCCTGGTTTCAGCTCCTGCGGTAACTACAGAGCTCTCCGTCTGCAGGGCCTGGATGCTTCGGGGGCGGGGCTGCTGATCTGCTCAGCTCGGGGCAGGAGCGTCCTTGCTGTCCTGGCCCCTCCTGGCCTCTGCCTGTCCCAGGGGGAGGCCGGATCTTGGGCTGTGTCCCCAGCTCCCTGTCTTCCCAGGCCTGTGCTGTTGGATTCGCCCTCCTGGCCGGCAGCCCCCCTCTCCGCGGAGCCGCTGCTGGAGCCCCTCCGAGCTGCCTCCAGGTCAATGCATACGCGCGCTGCAGTCCTTTAGGGAGCTCGGCGCGCTCTCCCTGGGCGCAGGTGTCTGTTTGTGTCCCAGGGAGCCTGAGGGCATCCCCGCCCTCCTGGGGTCCTGCTGTAACTCCCTGGGAGCGCCTTTCCCCCCGGGAAGATTGCTGAAGCTCCTGCTTCTCTGGGACGGAGCTTTTCCTGTCCTGGGGGCACTCGCCCTTGGATGCCTTTTGTTTCTTTATCCCCCCCACCCCCCGCCCCAGTCTTCCTACCTTGATAGAAGCGTGAACTCTTCTCACTGTAGCATTCCAGCTGTTCTCTTTTTATTTATTTATTTATTATTTTAATTTTTTTAAAATTTTTATTTATTTATGATAGTCACAGAGAGAGAGAGAGAGGCAGAGACACAGGCAGAGGGGGAAGCAGGCTCCATGCACCGAGAGCCCGATGTGGGATTCGATCCCGGGTCTCCAGGATCATGCCCTGGGCCAAAGGCAGGCGCTAACCTGCTATGCCACCCAGGGATCCCCTGTTCTCTTTTTAAATCTCAGGCCAAATTCGTAGATTTTCAGGATGATTTGAAGGTTATCTAGGTAATTTGGTGGGGACAGGTGATTTGGGAACCCTACTGTTCTGCCATCTTCCATTCTAGGTAGTTTTCAGTTTTTAATAGTTACTTGTATATTTCCTTTTACTTGTTTTGTTTGCTGATAATAAAATTTCCTTTTTGCTATTTCTTATTGAACTCTTCCTATTGAACATTTTTGATGCTCAAAGGAATATTTTTGCTCATTTCATCAGAAATTTGGAAGGGAAATTTTGTGCTGTTATCTGAACCTGGAAGTTCACTTAATTTACATCCACAGATTTTTGAAAATAATAATGAATTTAAACCTGTTTTTGGTGCCACCTTGATGGTTCATTAAATTCTCAGATACAAGTATTTAAGTAAAAATATTTAGTAAACAGGTTAAGATAACAAAGTGATTTAATTTATGCCGTGTGTTGGGTTGAAGGTGATAACCATGAATAAGTATCTACAGGTTAGCAAATACATATTTGGGAAAGAAATTAATTAGTAATAGCTTCTTAACAAAGTATATTTGTCAGTGTGTTCTTTGTACTTTTGGATGGTTGTGGATTTTCTGTCATGAAATTATATAACAAAAATCCTGCTTAGTTTCTTCGGAAGAATATGAGGAAAGAAAAATAATTTTAGGTTAAAATGTATTATTAAGAATTAAAATTTTATAAAATACTACATTATGTGCCTAATCATTTTTTTGAAAAAATATTTATTTATTTGGAGAGAGAGAAAGAGAGAGAGAGAGCACGCAAGCGGGGAGAGGGGCAGAGGGAGAAAATTCCAAACAGGCTCCCTGCTTGCTGAGTGTGCAGCTGTACATGGGGCTTGATCCAGTGACCCATGAGATCATGACCTGAGCTGAAACCAGAAACCAAGAGTCAGGCACTCAACCAGTTGAGCCACCCAGGCACTGCTTATAATCATCTTTTAATGTCCTTTATCTCTTTTCTGTCCATGTGCAGAATTTAAGATTTTTTTTTAATTTAATGGCTATAATATGTAATATATTCTCTTGTCCTGTTCCCTTTGATCATAGTAGAGGGACATGGGACCAAGGAAGACCACATTGGCTCACATGGGGAATATATTTATATTAAGGGCACCATTTATACCTACAAATTTTATGATTAAAGTAGTTGGCCTATAACAAATTTTAAAGCAAAAGTGATTTAACAAAATTTAAATAAAAATATTCCTCATATTTGGAATTTAAAATTTGTAGTTTCTTTCTTCTAATAGTTGTTTAGTAAATCAAACATAAAACAAAATGTAACATAGTAATTCAAATAGAAAAATACATAATGAGATCTTGTTATATCATTTTATTTCAGTACAGAATAAATTCATGACAGGAATTTATGGGATGCTGACAGTCTATTGATTTGATCTGGATATAAGTGTGTTCATTTTAATGTTTCATCAGGTTGTATACATATGGTTTACGTGCTTTCTGTGTATATGTTATATTTTAATCAAATTAAAGAAATTGCCATTAAAGTATGAAGAAACTTAATCTTCTTTTCTCTTTTAAGGAAATGATTATTGACAGAGTTAATGGACAGACCGTTCCTAGATATTTGATATATGACATAATTAAATTCAATGTAAGTACCATTAATATAATTTATAAAGTAAAAATTGTCCCTGAGATAACAGATCTGTTTTTACAAATAAAAATTGTTATCTGCCTTAGAGATAGTAGGAGAGAAAAATTGTGACTTGAGTTACTTATTTGCTATCTTAATAATAATTTTGCAACTTTCTCTGTCTTTAGATTTGTTAACTACTTCAACTGAGTAAAGAAGAATAGTTTAGCTGATAAAATAAGACAGCATTTTATAAGATGGAAAGTGTTGGTTTTAGTTATCCTGTATACAATTAAAAAGAGCCCACAATTTTATTACTGTCACTTGAAAAAAAAAAAGAGAAGCTGATTATGGGTATTGAATGTATAACTTGGGGGCAAAAATATGTTATTCATGAGTACAGGCAGGAAACTTAAAAACAAAATATAAAATTCAGTTATAAATAGATATCAAAAAATAGAAATTATATTTTCTACCCATTTCCTATAGTTTTAGACAAGCCAAGAATCTGCCTGTTCATGTTTAATTATAGTATCAGTGTCTAAATTATTTAGGCAGTACAAGATGACTTCTGTAAATGCGAGAAACTCTTTCAATAGTGTACATCTATGAAAAGGTATAATCATTCCTCTAGACATATCTTATTCAAATTGCATAGCCATTTAGTATTCAAACCAGACTGAAAGCAATTAAGAATTCTGGAATTAAAAGTGCTGTTTAAGTTTTAGAATTCTGAAGATTTATAACAATTTTTTAAAAGTTCTTTTTTGGGGTATATATTTTAAATTATAGTATTGAGATTCAGGATTGCATTAATCCAGATTACTTTAAAGGCATTTTTTTTCCTGGAAATTTTCAATGTACATATTTCATTTTCTGTCGAATTTATAGATTTCAAACAGTTTTCTATTTAAGAGACTCAGGTCAGAAACCACCAAATTTAAATTTCATCTGTTTGTGATTACTATATGCCTCAAAAGTAGTGCTTTCCAGAATTGGCTTACTCTTATCATAGATCTTGGAATAATGTTCATTGACCCATAACGAGACCTAAAGGGTGGGGGTAGCATTGTTTTGTTGTGAATGGAAGAATTTTGTCTCCTCTGCCTTTTGACATTGAGCTCTGTTTTAGTGTGTGTTCCATGCAGGCTCACTTCTTAGCCTGGGAACTTTGTCTTTGACAACATCCTTCTAATTCTTTAAAAAAATATGAAAAATTTCAGTGTATACAAAAGTATAGAGAATGATATGAGTAATGCACATATACTAATCACCAGATTTATTGAAGCATAACATTTTGTCATTTTTACTCCACTCTCTTTTTAATAAGATAAATTATAACAGATTCAGAAGTTTCTCATGCATACCTCACTTATCTTATTCTTAACCGTCTTACCTAGAAGCAACTTCTACCTTGTATTTGATGTTTATTGTTTCCATGAGTATTTTTAATAACTTTACTATCTATGTGTGTGTCCATAAAATATATGTGGTATTGTTGTGCAAGGGTTCTAGTGCTATATAAATACTACACTATACTGTGGTACCAAGCATTTACTCTACATTATTTTGTTGAGATTTATTTGTATTAATGCATATAAGTTTAGTACATTCACTTTAATTACTATTGAGTATTGCTTTGTATAAATATATAGATTTTGTCTTTTTTTCCTTTTGATGAACAATTAGGTTTCTGTATTTTGCTATTATATTACTATTAAACAGTTTAATATATTCTTGTGTGCATACATCAGAATTTGTCTAGGGCAGTTCTCATTCTTGGGATGTAAGCACCTGAGGTGTTTTTAAAAAGTACAATCCTTTATCCCTACTTCCATCATAGAGATTCTGACTGAATTGTCAACTTCAGGTGTATTTGCTACATTGCTGAATTCCTCTCAGAAGTAGACGTAACAACTTAACTACAGTTGGTATTATCAGAGTTTAAAGTTTTTGCTAATTGGATGTGTGTGAAATGGTATCTCATCTTGTTTTAATTTGCTTTTCCCTTATTACTGATGAAGTTAAGCCTACTTCATATGTTCATTTTTACTTGTTTGGATTTTTCTTTTGTCATTTAACCTTAAGTTGGAATAATTTTCTGGTTTTTCTATTTGGTTGTCAGTCTCCTTAATGTGTAGGAACTAATTATCTTTTCTGGATTCTAATCCTTTTTTGGTTATGTATGTGACAAACAATATTTTCTGCAAATTAGTATCTATAATGCACAGGAGTTTTTCGTTTTCATGAAATCAAACTTACTAGACCTTCTCAAAGTTTGTGCTTTTGTGTCCTGTTTAGGAAATTCATTAATTTTGCTATAAGAATGGTTAAGTTATGCTTTTACAAGGTCTATATTTACTCAATAAATACTTCGGTGCCATTAGTTGTAAAGTCACATTTCCCCCCACATTTCTGATATTAGGATATATTTATAATCAAAAGCATGTCATATATTTAATTCTTTAATTTATTATGGAGCCTTGATGGTTAACTAGCTTATTTTGAATCACCAGATCAAGGTTACTATTAGAAAAAAAATGATGTTTTGAAAAAATAGTTAAAATCTTTTTAGTTCCCTTAGTTTATTTTGTCCAGGAGGATTTCATTGATCATCTTTTATATGTCAAGTGCTGTTCCTGGTAGTGGATATACACAGATGAATAAGATGTAATTTCTTGCCTTCAGGGAATTTATAATTTGATACACTGGCCTCCAAAGAATACCATTTCAACAATGGGATTTGGGAAGAAAGTAGAACTTTTGTTTATTTTTATCTATTCAATTTTTGTTGTATAAAATATACAGTTGTACATGTTGCAACTCATTAAAAATTAACATGCATGTATTGTAAACATTTGTTAGGGTATGTATTTAGATTGAGTACAAAATCAAAAGAAATTTGTGTACCACTGGTCTTATGGATGAGAAATAAATGTAAAGAAATAATTATAATAGTATAAGAACAATAAAGATATGTTAGAAATATAGGGATATATGAAAGGAACTAGAGAGGTGAGAGTATTTCGGTTTAACCAGGGTTCAGTTGAGTCAAGGAAGCATGGACTTGCAGATAAGAGAAAAAAGTTACATGGATTAATTTTGAAGGATAGAATCATGGAGGTCAGGAGCATTAGAGGTTGTTAGTGTACTTATGTGTGGTGGGATGTGGGACACAGCAAGAAATGAGAATAATCTGTAGAATAGGGGGCCAGGGGACTTGAATAGGCATTTTAGCTTAGTTCTGGATGTAAGTCGGGCAGTATTGAAGGGTTTTAGTTAGGGTAATGATAGGATCTTTCTGTTGTCTGTTTTCAATGATTTATCACCTACCTATCAAGTACTTCCTTTCTTGAAGGCAGCATAGATTTGAAGGTGAACTTGCTTTCAATTTTTTCTTGTTGCTTTGATTTATGTGTATATATACATAAATATACATACACATAAATATATATACATAAATATATGATATATATTAAAGTAAAAAGTATTTAGAAGAAAATTTAGACCACTTAAATATTTTTAGACGATTGTTAGACTTTATTTTCTTAAAAAAATGGACAACTTGCTTGTTCCACATTAATTTTATAGAAGTCTGAATTCATCTAATAAGTCTAATAAATAAGCCTAACATTTTAGATTTTTCAACCTTATTGATGATGCAGATGTCATGGAAAAGAATGGACTTTGTGATGATTTACTGATGTTTCCTCAATACATACCTTTTACAAACAGTTGTATGCCTTCATGTAAAGGGAACATATTATACTACCTCATATCTAGGGCTTACTCTCTCTTGCTCCTTATTCTTATTAAGTATCAGAATTGTCATCCTTCCAAAATTGAGAAAAAGTCATCCTCAAGGCATATTTAATGTCCACAGCTTAACCAAATACTACCACCCTTTTGTAAGCATTAGGTTGTGTAAATGTTAGGCTGAGTAATATAGATTAGAGAAGAGGAAGAAGATGAAAAGGTGAGAAAAATTCATGGAAGGGTGTCCAATTGTAAAGTAAAGAAGAAAGGTACTTGATATGAGGTGATCCTACTAATCTGGATGGTTACTGTTAGCCAGATGAAGTATTGGATGCTGTATTATATATACTATTAGGGTAGGGAAAGCCCCTACCTTCAATTTACAGAAAAAGTATATGCACTTTTAACTTTATGGTTCAAATCATCTATACCACATATATGTGTACCATACTATATACTGTATATGAAGAGCTTTCTTTATAACTATATAATTGAGTATATTATGGAAACTGTTCTATATTAGTTTTTAGAGTTGAGATTGTATTAGTCTAATAATTATCTTGTGTTTATTGAGGCCTGTAAAGCATTAGTGCTTTAAGCAACAAGAAACATTTAGGTGACTATGTTGTTTATTTTGATGTGTTATTTGCTTATACTTTCCTGAATTATGTAGATTTTTGTTTTATATAGGTTTTACTAATTTATATAATTTTACTAATTCAAATAATAAAAATGATTACTGAGTATATTAATACTTTAATTCAGATGTGAAAACATCAGATTAATTTATATTAGAGAAGATTTATACCACTCTTCCATTATATTTTATGCATTTATGGTTTTAAAATAACTAATTGTGTATGTGTTTAGGTGTGTTTAATTAGTGAAATCAGGACTGGCATATGTGGTTATGCAGGGTGTGCATTAGACAAGTCCAAAGGATGCTGTTTATGTAGACTGATATGTACACTGTGACAGCCTTAATAATTATGCTGATAAAATAGTTTTCAGTGTTGAAATTTAAATAATTGTCTCATTTAATTCAGGCACAGCCAGTTGGAGATTGTGATTTTAATATTCGTCTGCAGTGTATAGAAAGAGAAATAATAAGCCCTCGACATGAAAAAATGAAGACTGGGCTCATTGACAAAACACAGGAACCGTTTAGTGTCAGAAATAAGCCATTTTTTGACATCTATACGTCAAGAAAGGTAAAATTTTCTAATTAGTACTTACAGCGTGTCATAATTCAGCTTATAAGAGGAATATGAATGACATTTTACTGCCCAGTTGTCTTGATTTTTTTCAGAAATTATTTTAATTGAATATAACACTATTCTGGACAAATGTGCACTTCCCAAGTCTTCTCCAAAGTAAAATTCTCAGTGATGGAAATTTAAACTCGGTTACTTTCTTGTTTCTCATAATAGTTTTTAATTCATGGCTGTTGGTTTATGTTATCTTTTTTAAAAAGCTGTAAACAGTAAAGAATGATATAGTGTGAAAATCACCTGTTATGCTTTCTGAAGGTCACCTGTGGTTGGTACATACTACTCTTACTCAAAAAATTCATTTGTGTACACACACATATATTGAGAGTTTTCTTTTACTTCTTTCTGTTGTTTTGGCACTTAAAATGCATCATACTGAATCTTCTTGGATTGTTGTTTTTTCACCTAACAATGTGGTGTGGGAATATTTCCAGGTCATTGCTTAGAGGTTTGCCATGTTATTTTTTACCTGCTACATGGTATTTGACAGTAAAGATACACCATGAAATTACTATGTTTTGGAGAAGGGTGGCTATGATAGAATAATATATAGGAAGTATAGCAACATATGCAATTAGGTGTTTTAAACTCCTTTCTAGTATAATTCCACATGCTAGATGATGCAAGTTTTTGTTGTATTTTTACCTAATTCTGCTCAAGTCCACTTAATTTGGTATTAGCCCTTGGATATAATAATAGCAGTAATTCCAGCACTGCCCAGGGCCTGTCTTTTTTCCTGTCAAGGGATATAAAGTTATCATTCTATTTTTATTGATATTTGGTGTGGAACTATTGATTGACCACTCCTGCCATGATCTTCTCACGGTTCACTGCTTGCCTTTTGTGTCTGTTATGGCAGCAGGAATGTTATCAGGGTCTCTATTTCTGTGCCCTGCCCAATCTATAGGGTAAGGATAAGGTTGGCTAACACTTAACCTGGGCCATGTCATTGGTGAAAATTTGCTAACTGGAGCAGTAGTCTCTTACAGAAATACTTTTGAAGTTATAAATCAGTGTAAAAGTTGGGCAAAAGCCACATGGTTTTAGTTTGCATTGGTTTTGAAAAAAAAATTAACTTGACAGCTTATGCTGTTATAATTCAAGTTCAGCATTTAAGAAAATGTGTCTTAGATTGTATAGGTTTCTTGAGTCTGAATCAGTGCTACTTAGACATATTTGCAGTGGATGACTATTAGAAAACTGTTCTTTAGGGATATGAAATTGTTGGGTTGAACAGTTTTTCATGTAGTTTTCCACTAGAAAAACCTGTTCTTTTTTTTTTCTTTCTTTATGTAGCCCCTTTAAGAAGCATATTCTCTTTTTTAAAGGAATTTTGGTTGGAATTTTAACTATACTTCCCTCCCCACCATTTCCAGTTCTTACTGTTACTTTTTGTTCCCAGGAATACAGAAGGAAAGCTCATTTTGTAGCATGGTCTAAAGGATAAGAGTAGTAACACCAGGTATAGGATAGTAGGTACAGTAAACAGATTATTGCTGTAGAAATAATTATTTTTATCATTGCTAATGGCAATGGGTGAACTAGTGATATTATGAATGATAAAGCATTTGTCAGAGAAGTGTGTATCATTTTATGAGGAAAGTTTTTATGTGGTTTTAAACAAAATTTACAACTACAAAGAATGCATGTTTTTGCAGAACATAGAATATTTTTTCTGTATATTGTTAAAATCATGGTGATAACTTTGATTTTAGGACTTTATGTAGCTCTGTAAAAACCTACTCAATTTGTCATTTGATCTGTCAAGCCCAGTGAAAAGATCATGAGTTGTTCAGTTTTTAACTTTAATATACATAGTTACAATATAATATCCAAGGTAGTAAAAATAAGTAGCAGCTTCTCAAATTACAACTTATTTGTATTTACAGCTTGAGGACCAATTAAAAAAGAATTATTTGAATGATTAATATGGTTTACAAAATTGTAAAAATCATGCAGCAAAGTTTCTCTGAAGGTTTCCTATTCATTTATCACCTAAGAAGAATCACCATTGCCATTAGCATTTACTGTATCTGTCAGAATTTTCCTCTGCATATATAAGCAAATACATTTGTTAATATTCTTACCAACCTCATCCAAGAGATGACTCTTAACATACTGTTCTGTACTTTGCTTTTTCTACTTAATGTATTTTGAGTCCCTTTGCCCTATTGGTACTTTGAGGTTATCCCCTTTTCATTCTTTTTTTTTTTCCTCCCTCCCTCCCTCCCTCCCTCCCTTCCTTCCTTCCTTCCTTCCTTCCTAATTTTTTTTAACAGTTGCACAGATTTCCATCTTATTAGTGAACCATAATTTAACTATTCCATAGCTTAGACATTTGCGTTGTTTTTCCTCATTTGGTAGATTTTTGTTTCTTTGTTTGCATAGGAATATTCCATTGTGTCTGCACTAATTATTGAAGAGACTATCCTTTTTCATTGAATTGTATTTGTACCTTTATGAAAAATAGGTTGTCATGTATGTTTGGGTCTTTTTCTAGATTTTGTTCTTTTCTCTTGTTTTTATTTGTCTGCCTTTACACTAGTACCACACTGTCTTGATTACTTTTCAAATTAAATCTTGAAATGAGATAGGATTAATCTTCCAATTTTATACTTCTTTTTTGAAGTTGTTTTGGCTATTCTAGGCCTCTACATTTTCCTATGAGTTTTAGAATAAGCTTGTCAGTATATACAAAATGGAAGCTGGGATTTGGACTGGAATTGCATTGATTGTAGAGATCAATTTAGGGAGAAGAATTGATACCCTAACAATGTTGAATTTTCCAATTCATCAACCTGGTATTTTCCTTTTATTTAGGTCTTTAATTTCTCTCAGCTATTTTTGTAGTTTTAAGGATCAGGTTTTACTCATCCTAGTTTTTTCAGATTGGTTTCATACTGTTTGATATATATAGCATTTAAAAAATTTCAGGGGCAGCCCTGGTGGCTCAGTGGTTTAGCACTGTCTGCAGCCCAGGGTGTGATCCTGGAGACCCGGGATTGAGTCCCACATCGGGCTCCCTGCATGGAGCCTGCTTCTCCCTCTGCCTGTGTCTCTGCTTCTCTCTCTCCTCTCTGTGTATTCTCATGAATAAATAAATAAAATCTTTAAAAAAAATAAAAAATTTCAATTTTTAATTTTTGATAATATATAGTAATACATTGATTTTTTCTTACAGTCTTGTTAAATATCTTAAAATATTTTGTTACTGTTTGTAATAATTCTTCAGTTAATTTTCTTAGATTTTCTAGTTATTTAATCATATTAAGTATAAATAGAAATAGTTTTCTTTAGTTTTTAGATTGCTTTTTGTAGATTTCATCAGATCTTTTTATGTAGACAAACATGTTGTCTGGAAAAAAGGGGGTACTTTTACTTTCCATTTCCAGTCTGTATATCTTTTTTTGCTCTTGCCTTTTTGCCCTGGCTAGAGCCTCTTATTTAATGTTGAATGGAAGTAGGGAGAGTGAACAAGCCATATTTGTTCCTTTTGTTTGGAGCAGGAAAAGTTTGTTTTTAACTATTAAGGGTGATGTTACCTGTAGGACTTTAGCAGATACCTTTTATACAAGATGAATTTTTAAATTTGAAAGCTGTTAATTTTCAAATACTGATTTTATACAATTCTCACTGTATATTTTGTTACTGTTTGTAATAATTCTTTAGTTGATTCTCTGGATTTTCTAGGTATTTAAGCATATTAAGTATAAATAGACATAGTTTTCCTCTTTAGACTTTTCATACATTAATTTTTTTCTCATCTGATTCAGTTATGCATGAATACAATTTTAAACTAGTGATAGTTATAGGGATCCTTGTTTTGTTTATGATTTGAGTAGGAATGCTTCTAGTGATTCTTCAAAGTATAATATATTGTCTTTGAGTCTGGAATCTATTTTATCAAGTTAAACAAGTGTCTGATTCTATTTTACTGAGTTGCTTTGCTTTTAAACAAGAATTAAGTATTCAGTGTTGTCAAGTGGCTTTTTATGTACTATGGGTAAAATATCATTATCTTTTTCTGTTAGATTTGTTTATCTCATGAATTAAATGAACATATTTCCTGATGTGATAAGCCCTAGTTAATCTTACTGTATTATTGTAAGTGTTTTTATTATAATTTCTTTAGAGCAGTTTTAGGTTCACGTTTTGTTTTGTTTTGTTTTTGTTTTTTTTTTTTTTGGTTTCGGGTTTTTGTTTATTATTGTTTGCTTATTTATTTATTTAGAAGATTTTATTTATTTATTCATGAGAGACATAGAGAGAGGCAGAGACACAGACAGACAGAGAAGCAGGCTCCACGCAGGGAGCCTGATGTGGGACTCGATCCTGGGACTCCAAGATCATGCCCTGGGCCAAAGGCATGCACTCAACTACTGAGCCACCCAGGTGTCCCCAGGTTTTTGTTTAAATCACCATTAGTGAACCTATGGTGTAATATTAGTTTCAGGTATAGAATTTAGTGATTCATCACTTACATACAACACCCAGTGCTCATTACAAGTGCTCTCCTTAATACCCATCACCTATTTTTATTCATTCATTTATTATTAAGATTATTTATTCATTCATTCATGAGAGACACAGAGAGAGAGAGAGGCAGAGACATACGCAGAGGAAGAAGCACTCTCCTTGCAGGGAGCCCGATGTGGGACTTCATCTCCCAACTCCGGGATCACACCCTGAGTCGAAGACAGATAGTCAACCGCTGAGCCACCCAGGCATCCCTACCCATCACCTATTTAACCAGTCCCCCTTACCACCTCCCCTCTGGCAACCCTCAGTTTGTTCTCTATAGTTAAGAGGCTATTTTCTGGTTTGCCTCTTGTTCCATGTTCATTTGTTTTGTTTCTTAAATGCCACATATGAGTGAAATCATGTGGTATTTGTCTTTCTCTGAATTACTTTGCTTAGGGTGATACTCTCTACCTCTATCCATGTAGTTGCAAGTGGCAAGATTTTATTCTTTTCATGGCTAATACTCATTTATATCTATATCTGTATATATATACACACAGAGACACACACTACGTCTTCTTCATCAGTTGATGGACATCTAGGGCGTTTCCATAATTGGGCTATTATAGATAATTCTGCTATAAGCATTGGGGTGCATATAACCTTTTAAGTCAATATTTTTGTATTATTTGGATAAATGCATAATAGTTCAATGGCTGGATCCTACGGTTGTTCTATTTTTAACTTTATTTTTTGGTATTTTTTTTATTGGCATTCGATTTGCCAACATATAGCATAACACTTGTTGATATGATCTATCCCGTTGATTATTTTATGAGTGTTGAACCAGCCTTGCATCCCAGGGATAAATCTCACTTGTTTAAGAAGAATAATCTTCTTAATGTACTGTTGGATCCTATTGGCTAGTATCCTGTTGAGAATTTCTGCATATGTGTTCATCAGGGATATTGGTCTGTAATTCTCCTTTTTGGTGGGGTCTTTGGTTTTGGAATTAAGGTGTTGCTGGCCTCATAGAACGAGTTTGGAAGTATTCCATCCCTTTCTATCTTTCGGAACAGCTTTAGTAGAATAGGTATAGTTTCTTCTTTAAACGTTTTATAGAATTCCCCTGGGAAGCCATCTGGCCCTGAACTTTTGTGTCTTGGAGGTTTTTGATAAGTGCTTCAATTTCCTCCCTGGTTATCATCCTGTTCAGGTTTTCTATTTCTTCCTGTTCCAGTTTTGGTAGTTTATGGTTTTCCAGAAATGCATCCATTTCTTCTAGATTTCCTAATTTATTGTTATATAGCTGCTTATAATATGTTTTTAAAATCATTTGTATTTCCTTGGTATTGATGGTGATCTCTCCTTTTTCATTTGTGATTTTATTAATTTGGGTCTTTTCTCTTTTGTTTTTAATAAGATGGGCTAATGGTTTATCTATCTTATTAATTCTTTCAAAGAACCAACTCCTGGTTTTGTTGATCTGTTCCATATTCTCTGGTCTCTATTTCATTGAGTTCTGCTCAAATCTTTATTAGCTCTCTTCTTCTGCTGGGTGGAGGTTTTATTTGCTGTTCCTTCTCCTGCTCCTTTAGGTGCCAGGTTAGCTTTTGTATTTGAGTTTTTTCCAGTTTTTTGAGGGATGCTTGTATTGCGATGTATTTCCCTCTCAGGACTGCTTTGGTTGTACCCCAAAGATTTTGAACGGTTGTATCTTCATTCTCATTAGTTTCCATGAATCTTTTTAATTCTTCTCTAATTTCCTGGTTGACCCTTTCATCTTTTAGCAGAATGGTCTTTAACCTCCACGTGTTTAATTTCTTCCAAATTTCTTCTTGTGATTTAGTTCAAGTTTCAAAGCATTATGGTCTGAAAAATATGCAGGGGACAATCCCAATCTTTGGTATCAGTTAAAACCTGATTTGTGACCCAGTGTGTGGTCTATTTTGGAGAAAGTTCCATGTGCACTTGAGAAGAATGTGTATTCAGTTGCGTTTGGATGTAAAGTTCTGTAAATATCTGTGAAATACATCTAGTCCAGTGTATCATTTAAAGCTCTTGTTTCTTTGGAGATGTTGTGCTTAGAAGATCTATCAATTGTAGAAAGCACCGTGTTCAAGTCTCCAAGTATAAGTGTATTATTATCTAAGTATGTCTTAACTTTGGTTATTAATTGATTGATATACTTGGCAGCTCCCACATTCAGGACATAAATATTCATGATTGTTAGGTTCTCTTGTTGCATATATCCTTTAAGTATGATATAGTGCCCCTCTTCATCTCTTACTACTATCTTTGGGATAAACTTTAATTTATCTGATATGAGGATGGCTACCCCTGCTTTCTTTTGAGGACCATTTGAATGATAAATGGTTCTCCAACCTTTTATTTTCAGGCTGTGGTGTCCTTCTGTCTTAAATGAGTCTCTTTGTAGACAGAAAATAGATGGGTCTTGCTTTTTTATCCAGTCTGAAACCCTGTGCCTTTTGATGGGATCATTAAACTCATTCACGTTCAGAGTTACTATTGAAAGATATGAACTTAATGTCGTCATAATATCTATTCAGTCCCTGTTTTTGTGGATTGTTTCTTTGGACTTCCTCTTTCTTTTACAGAGTCCTCCTTAATATTTCTTGCAGAGCTGGTTTGGTGGTCACATATTCTTTCAGTTTCTGCTTATCTTGGAAGCTCTTTATCTTTCCTTCTATTCTGATTGAGAGCCTTGCTGGATAAAGTATTCTTGGCTGCATGTTCTTCTCATTTAGGACCCTGAATATATCCTGCCAGCCCTTTCTGGCCTGCCAGGTCTCTATGGAGAGGTCTGCTGTTAATCTAATATTTCTCCCCATATAAGTTAGGGATCTCTTGTCTCTTGCTGGTTTAAGGATTTTCTCTTTATCTTTGAAATTTGCAAGTTTCACTATTAAATGTCAGGATTGAACGGTTTTTATTGATTTGGCGGGGGGACCTTTCTATCTCCTGGATTTGAATGCCTGTTTCCCTCCCCAAGTTAGGGAAGTTCTCAGCTATGATTTGTTCAAATACACTTTCTGGTCCTTTGTCCCTTTTGGTGCCCCCTGGAACCCCAGTTAAATTAGATTATTCCTTCTGAGGCTGTCATTTATTTCCCTTAACCTTTCCTCAGGATCTTTTAATTGTTTTTCTCTTTTTCTTCAGCTTCCTTCCTTGTCATCAGCTTGTCTTCTATGTCACTCACTCTTTCTTCTATTAACCCTCGTCGTTAGGACCTCCAGTTTGGATTGCATCTCATTTAATTGATTTTTTATTTTGGCCCGATTAGATCTAAATTCTGCAGTCATGAAGTCCCTTGAATCCTTTATGCTTTTTCCAGAGCCACCAGTGGCTTTATAATTGTGCTTCTGAATTGGCTTTCTGACATCGAATTGTAATCCAAATTCTGTAACTCTGTGGGAGAGAGGACTGTTTCTGATTCTTTTGTGGTGAGTTCTTTCTAGTCATTTTGCTCAGTGCAGAGTGGCTAAAACCAAGTTGTACTGGAAAAAGGAAGGAAAAAAAAAAGAAAAAAAGGGGGAGACAAAAGGAAACAACAAAAAACGGAAACGAAAAACAAAACAAAACAAAACAAAAGCTAACAAAAAAAACAAGGAGGGGTATCCTCTGATTCTATATACTGTAAGTCCCTCAACTTTCCCCGGAGCTTTTCAGTGCTGTTTGGTCAGGAACTTGCTCTTCCCCTGTCCTTCCAGCTGGTCTTCTGGGGGAGGGGCCTGCTGTGCTGATTCCCAGGTGTGTGCACCTGGGGGGAGCTGCCCTGCCCCCTGCCACATGCACAGTTCAGTGGGAGCTATTTATCCTATAAGGCCCCTGTTCCCTGGTGGCCCCGCTCAGTCCCAGGCACAAGGTGACACAGGGAGGAACAACAAGACTGGCGGCAGCCAGCTCTCCAGCTCTAGTGTCAGCTCCCGCAGTAACTACCGTAGTCTCCCAGTCCACACTGGCCTGGATGCTCGGGAAGTGGGGGGTGCTGATCTGCACAGCTCAGGGCCGCCCGGCAGCAGGAGCATCCTCGCAGTCCTGTGTCCTCCCAGCCTCCTCCTGTCCCTGGATAGAAGTGCGAACCCTTCTCACTGTAGCATTCCAGCTGTTCTCTCTTTAAATCTCAGGCTGAATTCGCAGGTTTTCAGGATGATTTGAAAGTTATTTAGGTAAGTTGGTGGGGACAGGTGACTTGAGACACTACTCTTCTGCCATCCTGCCCTGCCCCCTCAAATGCTTTTTCTGCATCTATTGAGAGGATTATATGGTTCTTTTCTTTTATTAATGTGGCATATTTATATTGATTGATTTGCAGATGTTGAACCACCCCTGTAGCCCAGGAATAAATCCCACTTGGTCGTGGTGAATAATCTTTTTTAATGTACCACTGGATCCAATTAGCTAGTATCTTGTTGAGAATTTTTGCATCCGTGTTCATCAGGGACATTTGCCTGTAATTCTCCTTTTCAGTGGGGTCTTTATCTGGTTTTGGAATTGAGGTAATACTGGCCTCATAGAATGAGTTTGGAAGTTTTCCTTCCATTTCTATTTTTTGGAACACTTTGAGAAAAATAGGTATTAACTTTTCTTTAAATGTTTGGTAGAATTCCCTTGGTAATCTGGCCCTGGACTTTTGTTTGTTGGGAGATTTTTGATTACAGATTCAATTTTTCTTGGTGGTTATTGATTTGTTCAAGTTTCCTGTTTCTTTTCAGTTTTGGTAGTTTATATGGTTCTAGGAATTTATCCATTTCTTCCAGATTGCCCAGTTTGTGTATAATTTTTCATAATATTCTCTTTTTTTTTTTTTTTTTTTTTTTAAATTTTTTTTTATTTTTTATTTATGATAGGCACACAGTGAGAGAGAGAGAGAGAGGCAGAGACACAGGCAGAGGGAGAAGCAGGCTCCATGCACCGGGAGCCCGACGTGGGATTCGATCCCGGGTCTCCAGGATCACGCCCTGGGCCAAAGGCAGGCGCTAAACCGCTGCGCCACCCAGGGATCCCCATAATATTCTCTTATAATCATTTGTATTTCTGTGCTGTTGGTTGTGATCTTTCCTTTCACGTTTGTGGTTTTGTTTCTTGGGATCCTTTTTAAAAAATTTTTATTTTTTTATTATTATTTTTTAATATAAATTTATTTTTTATTGGTGTTCAACTTGCCGACATATAGAATAACACCCAGTGCTCATCCCATCAAGTGTACCCCTCAGTGCCTGTCACCCAGTCACCCCCACCCCCCACTCACCTCCCCCTCCACCCCCCCTAGTTCGTTTCCCAGAGTTAGGAGTCTCTCATATTCTGTCTCCCTTTCTGATATTTCCCACTCATTTTTTCTCCTTTCCTCTTTATTCCCTTTCACTATTTTTTATATTCCCCAAATGAATGAGACCATATAATGTTTGTCCTTCTCTGACTTATTTCACTCAGCATAATACCCTCCAGTTCCATCCACGTTGAAGCAAATGGTGGGTATTTGTCGTTTCTAATGGCTGAGTAATATTATTGGGATCCTTTCTGTTATCTTTTTCATAATTTTGTCTAGGAGTTTATCAATTTTATTCTTTAAAGAACTAGCTCCTCGTGTCATTGATCTGTTCAACTGTCTTTTGTTTGTTTGTATATCATTATTTCTGCTTTGATCTTTATTATTTCCCCTTTTCTGCTAGCTTTAGACTTCATTTGTTCTTTTTTTAGCTTCTTTAGGTGTAAGGATTAGGTTGTGTGTTTGAGATTTTTCTTGCTGCTTGAAGTGGGCCTGTATTGCTATATACTTTTTATGACCATTTTTGCTACATCACAAATGTTTTAGACCATCATATTTCATTTTTTCCATGTATTTTTAAATTTCTTCTTTAGTATCTCGGTTGATTCATTCATTCTTTAGTAGGATGTTCTTTGGTCTCCATGTATTTTTGGTCTTTCAAATTTTTTCTTGTGGTTGACTTCAAGTTTTATAGCATTGTCGGAAAATATGCAAAGTATGATTTCTTTTTGTGCTTGTTGATGCCTGATTTGTGACCTGGCATGTGATCTTTTCCAGAGAATGTTCCATGTGCACTCAAAGAGAATGTATATTCTGCTACTTTAGGATGAAATGTTCTGAATATATCTGTTAAATCCATCTGGTTCAGTGTGTTTCCTCGTTGATTTTCTGCTTAGATGATCTGTCCATTTTAAGTGGGGGTGTTAAAGTCCCCTACTATTACTGTATTTTATCAGTAAGTTCCTTTATGTTTATATTAATTGTTTTATATATTTGGGTGCTCTCACGTTGGGGGGCATAAATATTTACAACTGTTAGATCTTCTTGTTGGATAGACCCCTTTATTATGATGTAGTGGCCTTCTTGATCTCTTGTTACAGTGTTTGGTTTAAAATCTGGTTTGTCTGATACAAGTATTGCTACTTGGCTTTTCTTGACATCCATTTGCATGGTAATATTTCTTCATCCCCTCATTGTCAATCTAGAGGTGTTTTTAAGGTCAAAATGAGTCTCCTATAGGCAGCATATAGATGGGTATTTTTTTTTAATCCATCTGCCTATGTTGTTTGATTGCAGCATTTAGTATATTTACATTCAGAGTAATTATTGGTAGATATGAATTTAATGCTTAATTTTATTACTTGTTTTGTCATTTCTGGAGATTTTCTTTCTTCCTCTCTAGTCTTTGTTGATTTTGGTTTTTCTTTCCACTCAAAGTATCTCCTTTAATATTTCTTGCAGGGCTGGTTTTGTGGTCACAAACTTCTTAGTTTTTGTTTGTCTGGGAAACGTTTTATTTCTCCTTCTATTCTGAATGACAGTCTTGCTCGATAGAGTATTCTTGGCTGAATATTTTAAACCATTTAGCACATTGAATGTATCATGCCACTCTCTTCTTGCCTGTCAGGTTTCTGTGGATAGACTTGCTGCTAACCCTATGTGTCTTCCTTTGTAAGTTAGGAGCTTCTTTTGTCTTACTGCTTTTAGTTTTTTTTTTTTTAATCTCTACATTTGGTAGTTTAACTACAATATATCTTGGTGTTAGCCTGCTTTTGTTGTTTTTGATGGGAGTTCTCTGTGCCTCCTGGATTTGGATGTCAGTTTCCTTCCCCAGATTAGGGAAGTTGTCACCTATAATTTCCTCAAGTAAATGTTTGCCCCTTTCCCCTCTGTCTCCTGCTGGGACTCTTTCATATTATTAATGTTATTAAGTTTATGAAGTTGCTGAGTTCCTGTCAACATTGATCCAATATTTTCTTCCCCCCTTCTTTTCAGCTTCATTATTTCCCATAATTTAATCTTTTGTATCACATATTTGTTCCTCTGCTTCTTCTACTCTTGTGGTCATTACATTCAGTGCGTTTCAAGTCTTGTTTATTGCATTTTTCATTCTGGCATGACTAGTTTTTAGGTCTTTTATCTCTGTGGTAAAAACCCCCCCTGGTGTCTTTTATGCTTTTTTCAAGTCCAGCTATTACCCTTATGATTGTTGCTTTAAATTCTGGAGTCACGAATATTACTTATATCTGTTTCAGTTAGATCCCAGACTGTGACCTCTCTTGTTCTTTCTTTTGAGATGAATTCATCTGTCTTGGCATTTTTGTTGTTGTCATCATCATCTTTTTTTTTTATATTTTATTTATTTATTCATGAGAGACACACAGAGAGAGGGAGAGACATAGGCAGAGGGAGAAGTAGGCTCCATGCAGGGAGCCTGGTGTGGGATTGATCCTGGAACTCTGGGATCACGCCCTAAGCCAAAAGCAGATGCTCAATTGGTGAGCCACCCAGGTGTCCCTAGGTCTGTGTCTTCTTTAGTGTGTTAGGAAATCTGGTTATGTTTTCTGCCCCCAAGGGTAATGGCTTATGAAGAAGAGGTCATATACTGTCCGGGGCCCTGGTGCTTCAGGAAGTGTCTCTGGTGTATGCTGTGTGCACTCTGCTGCTGTATCTTGCCTGCTCTTTCCTGTGGCTAGTCCTCTACAGAGTTTTTCCTTGCCTGAAGTATGGAATATTTGGACCTTGGCCATACGGTGGTAAGTTTTTTTAACTAGGGTGTGCTCTGGTCTGTTTATTAAAAGAGACCTGATGCTATAGTCAGTAGTCATGGGATTGTGCTGGTCTCTGGGGGAGGGGCCTGATGCACTGGTCCTCAGGCATACTTGCCCAAGTAAAGCTGCACTAGCTAACTGCAGGGGGTGGGGCCTGGTGTAAGCTGTTTAAGCTGCCATTGTTGGCTGTGCTGCTTACTGGTTAGTTTATGCTGAGAGGCCTGGGGAGGTTATTGCTAAGGGGATGGTGAAGGAAAATGGTACTTGCTCATCTCCTAGATATACTCCAAGAAGGAGGAACCCATCTCTCCTCGTGCATCCCAGGGGATCTTCAGGTTTCGCCATCTGCTGCTCCTGGGCTATCTGCCCTCTTTTCCATAGACCATTGCAGCACCCACTGGCTCCACACCAGCACTGCCACAGGTCTCTAAATCTCTATTTTTGGAGCCTGCTGGTTGTAAAACTCAGAAAAATCAGCCCCTCATGTTTTCCCAGTTACTGGCTTTGGGAAAATGTTTTCCTTGTGCAATTTTCTGTGTGTATTCTCCCTCTTCCTCCCTCCCCTCCCGTCCTCTCTCCTTCCTTCCCTCACTTTCTCTCTTCCCCTATTTTCCTCCCCTTTCTGGACCTCGGCTCATTCCCTTACACAGCATCTGTGATCTGTTTTTTCCCAAACCGTATCTCCACACCTCCGCCTTCCATGATGTGGCCTCTTCTGTCCCTCTAGTTGTGCAGTGTGTTCCTTTAGTCCTCAGATCGATTTCTTGGGTGTTTAGAATGATTTAATATTTATCTAAACTGATTGGGGGAGGAGGCAAGCTTAGGTCCTCCTACTACTGTGCCATCTTAGGTCCTTCTCTCACAACAAAATTAAAGGGTGATACAGAGATTTTCCATACACCTGCTGCCATTATACATTCATTGTCTCTTATATTATCAGTGTCACTCACCAAAATGTTACTTTTGTTGCCACCAATGAACATACATTGACACTCTAATCATTTCCAAGTCTTTAGTGTACATTAGGATTGTCCTCTTGGTGTTGTACATTTGTAGGTTGGAAAAATATATTAATAATCACATATCCATCATTATAGTATCATACAGGGTATTTTCACTGCCCTATAAATCCATGCTCTGCTTAATGGGGGAATAATTCTCTTCCCCTGCCCCGCTGGTCAACTTCTGACTTCTAGTTTTTAAAAAAATTTTTCTTTCTTTGCGCGCGAGAGAGCAGCGCGCGTGAGGTGAGAGAGAGGAGTTGAGCACGAGTGGTGGGAAGAACGACAGAGAATTACAAGGGCAGACCTCGTGACTGAGTGTAGAGCCCAGTCATGGGGCTTCATCCCACAACTCCCGAGCTCATGAGCTGGAAACCAAGAGTTGGATGCAAACCAACTGAGGCACCCAGAGCACCCTAGCCCTGCTGATTTTTATATTGTCTTTTTTTGCCTTTATCAGTATGTCATATAGTTGGAATCACCCTTATTTTATTTTATTTTATTTTATTTTATTTATTTATTTATTTTATTATTTTTTAGATTTATTTATTCATGAGAGACAGAGAAGAGGCAGAGACATAGGCAGAGGGAGAAGCAGGCTCCCCAGGAGGAGCCTGAGGTGAGACTCAATCCCAGATCTTGGGGTCACGCCCTGAGCCAAAGGCAGATGATCAACTGCTGAGCTACCCAGGCATCCCTGTTATTTTTTAAGATTTCACTTTTAAGTAATTTTGTTTCCCAGCATGGGGCTTGAACTCACAACCCCAAGATCAATAGTTGCATGCTCTATGGACTGAGCCAGCCAGGTGCCCCTTATTTTATTTTTTGGATCACACTATTTTAGACTGGTTTCTTTCACTTAGTAATGTGCCTTTACATTTCTCCATGTCTTTTTTCATGGCATGATAGTTAATTTCTTTTAGTGCCGAGTAATATTACTTTGTTGGATGTACCACAGTTTATTTATGCGTTCATCTACTGAAGGGGACATCTTGATTGTTTCCAAGTTTTGGCAGTTTATGAATAAAGCTGCTATAAACACCCATGTGTAGGTTTTGTGTGGACATAAGTTTTCAACTTTTTTGGGTAAATACCAAGGAGTATATAATATATTTTATTTTTTTGAAAACTACTAAGCTGTCTTTCTAAAGTGGCTGTGCATTTTGTGTTTCCACCAGCAATGAGTGAGAGTTCCTGTTCCACATCTTTCTGAGCAATTGGTGATGTCAGTGTTTTAGATTTTGGGCCATTCTACTATGTGTATAGTGATATCTTATAGTTTTAAAATTTGCAGTTCCTTAATGACATATGATATGGAACTCTTTTCATTTCCTTATTTTTCTTCTAAATCTTTTGGTTGAAGCGTTTTTTTGTCTGTGACCAATTTTTTTAATTTAGTTTTTCATTTGTTATTAGGAGTCTTTGGATATTTTGGTTAAGAGTCCTTATTAGATGCGTTTTCAAATTTTTTGTAGTATATGGTTTGTCTTCTCATTCTGTTGACATTACCTTTCACAGAGCAGAAGTTTGTAATTTTAATGAAGTCCAGTTTATCAATTATTTCTTTCCTGGATCATGTGTTTGGTATTATATTCTAGAAAGGCATAACCATACTGAAGGTCATCTAGGGTTTTTCCTGTGTTATTTTCTAGGAGTTTCATAGTTTTGCTTTTAACATTCAGGTCTATGATTTTTTGAGTTAATTTTTGTGTAGGCGTAAAGTCTGTGTCTAGATTCATTTTTTGGCATATGATATTCAGTTGTTAAAACACCACTATCTATCTTTGCCCCATTGTATTGTCTTTGCTCCCTTGTCATAGATCAGTTGATTGTGTATATATGATCTGTTTCTAGGCTATGTACTTTGTTCTACTGATCTATTCTTTTGCTAGTATGCAGTATCTTGATTACTATAACTTTGGGTAGTAGATCTTACCAGAAGTCAGGTAGTGTCAGGCCTCCAACTTTGTTTCTTTTTCTTTTCTTTTCAATATTAATGTTGTTTATTACTCTTCCTTACTTCTGGGTGATATTTTATTGTTTGATTTTTTTTCCTCCCAATAACACTAAGAGTGCAATTTGGCAGTATCTCCCCAAGATATTTGGCTATGTCAATTTAAATTATTGTGTATTAAAAGATTAAATAAAAGTTGGGGGGAGTGATTGCAAAATAATAATCTAACTAGATCAGTTGGGTAAGAACTGTCCCTTATTGACAAAATTATTAGTAGGAAATCTGGCATTTTGACAAATTATGGAATCTTCCTATCCATAGACAGATAATGATACAGCATCCGTCTCTACCATACAATACATCAATAGGGGGGTATTAATTTTAAAAGAATGTGCTCCCAAGTTTTTTTTTCCTAACATTTATTTATGCTTATTTATAGCATTGAGTGTCTACTAAGAAAGCCTGTTCTGCTCCTGTTCTGTAAAATCTTTGGTAACTTTTTCTCCTTCAGTGTTATACTTGTTTTCATAAAAGAAGAACATAGGATTTTTCTTTCCTCCAGAATACTCTCTCTCTCTCAAAAAATCAAAATCAAGGTAAAAAATCAAAAAAAAACTCCCAGACTCGGGAAAAAATCTAAAGCTCTCATAACAAACAGACTCTCAAAACAGAGCCGAACTCAGAAAAAAAAAAAAAAAAAGAAAAGAGAGCAGACAAGAAATCAAGAATAAAAAAAGCTACTCAAGAACAGGAAAGAAGCTGCAAGAGGGGGTATACTCCAGATCGAGAAAGAAATCGGAAAAAACAGGAAGTAAACGGGGAGAAGAAATCTGGCAGAGAAAAGAGAAAGGCTCATCAGGGGAATCGGAGAGGAAAAAGAGAAGGGGGGGCTCCCAAAGAATAGGGAAAAGGCGGAGGACCAAAGGTTCCTTGGGAAGGGTCGACAGGAGAGAGGGGACAGAGTGACATCGGAGGAAATACGGGTAAGAAAAGTCATCAAGGAAAGGAAAGTGAGGAGTCTCAACCAAACTAAGACAAAAGCATCAGGGGATCTGTACGGGCAGGAAAAGAAGAATGGTCGGGGGTGCGAAATCAACCGTAAGAAAAGGAGGGAGAAAAAGGCGTGGAAAGACAAGGTCGGCGAGAAGAAGAGGAGTGCATCCAGACTCTGGGAGGTAGGGGGAGCAGGGGAGGGGGGTGGCGAAAGGGTGAATGGGAGAGGGGAAGGAATGGGGGGGGGGGGGGGGAGGGAGAGGAAAGGAGGGAGAAATCGTGCAAGGGGGCTCCGGGTGCAAAACAGGGAAAGGGACAATGAAGTCTAGGGGAGGAAGGAGAACAGAGCTGAAAGTGGGGTGAGAATACGAAACGAGAAGAGGAAATGAGGCGAGGTCTCAGGGTCCCGTCGAGAAGGGAGAATACTGAGCTCATGCATCGGATATCCGGGAGATCTCTCTCTTTTTCTTTTTTTTTTTTATTTTATTTTCTTTTTTTTGCTTTGTTCTGGATAGTTTTAGTAGCCTAAAATTTGCCATATTTGATTGGGGTTTTGTGGAATTCTTCTCATTCAAATCCATTCCTCCCTATTCCCGCCCATTACACTTTTATGGGGCTCTAGTAAATTTTGTGATTTGGTTAAACACAGATTTATTGGACTACGTATGCTCTCCCTCTAAAGAGCAAACTTCTCTACTTCCTCGCCTATGAAAATTGAGTGTTTAAGATTTTCAATCCCATCTTCTGAAGTCTTTTTATGCATTAAAATTAACATTCTTGAAATATCTTCCTTTATATTAGTATTTACAATGACTTTTATAGGGTTTAGAACGTAAATTAAACGCATTTTTAGAGATTTCTTTTGTTTTTATAGGAATAATTCCTCTCAGATTTATATAGTTGAATATTTCTTTCTTGGTTTATCTTTTTTTAAAATATTTGATTTATATTTTTGAGGAGAGAATCGCTTGAGCAACAGCAAGGAGCAGGGGTAAGTATGGAGGGGATAGGGGTCAGAGGGATAATAGCCTGTAACTACCTAAAAAGCCGCGCGGGAAAGGAAAAGCAGGGGTAGCCCAAAGCAGAAAGGAGGGCGCATCTTCAGACCACCCGGGAATTATTGGTGACCTGAGGCCCAAGGCAGATCTATACTGACATGATGCCACCCACCACATGGTGCCCTTTTTACTGTTTGTCGCCTTATAATAGTAGCTTTTATTTATTTTTAATATTATTTTATTTATTATTTTTATTTTTTAAAAAAAAAAAAAAGCCTCCACCGTAAAAAACCAAAAAAAAACCAAACCAAACCAGCTTTTCAGTTACAACAGATCTCATGTACATTTTCAAGGGAAAAAGAGAAATAAGCAAAACAAAATACTACTTTACTTTTAAATTAATCTGTGGTTTAGTACCACCTCGTTTTAATTTTTTATTTCCTTAAAGAACTTTTAATTTAAATGTTAAGATCAGTAGAGGGGAGAATCTTAAAGCAGGCGCTCCATGTACGCAGAAAGACCAGAATGATGTTAAAAGCCTATCCGTCTCATGACATGGGCATGAGACCTCTGATCCACAACCAAAAGTTCAAAAGAACCTTAAAAAAACGGACTTAGCCCATGCTGCCAAGTGCGCACCAAAAAATAAAATAACCTGCCAATGAAAGACCACCACCCAGTTACCAAGGTATCCAAAAACCAAGAAAAAAGAAAAAACCCAGTGTACCGGTAACCAAAACAAGGGGGAAAAAAAAAAAACGGCGCTATGTCCTATGGTATTAATATTCCTTTTTGGATGTAACTTTTTTTTGAGTTTGACACTGAAACTCATATAGATTCATCCGCTGTCTTTTTTTCTTCATTCCATAGTCTCTTCTTTTCTTGCAGATATTAAGTAGCTAAGAATTTTCTCTTCGACTGTGATGTGTAGATCTATAACAATATCATATGATATAAGGTACTTTTGTTAAGGTTTTTAGAATTCTGCAAATTTTATTTTTAAATTTATTAAGAATTTATTTAGTTTTATATTTTTTTGAACCCTTTTCTAGTTCCATAAAATAAAAGTTTTGAACTTTTCAGGGTGGAAGATAAGTACTTTGATATTTTAACTGAATTTGTTATTTTTAAAACTATTCCAACAAATTTTATAAATGTGTTAACAAATGAACAATATTATACTGGTATAGTTTTCTGCATTTTAATTTTTTTTTTTTTAATAATTATGTGGACAAATTAAATTCAAAATAAAGCGACATTAATAAAATTCGTTTTTTGTTTTTATTAATCTTTTTAACTAGTTTCTATCTAATCTATTAAACAGAAAACCTTTCAATAAATGTTATGTTATTGTTTAATAGAGTTGTACGGTTTGCCTTCATTCAAAATATAATCAAATTCATCAAGGGTAAAAAAATGTTGATAAGCTGTCAGACTAAAACTTGTAATTGTACACCTTACTAAGTATGTTTTTTGAAAAGATTTTTGTCTGAATATTTAATAATTTTTGGTTCAAATCTTGCTGTTGTGGACACGTTAGGTAAAAAAACAAAAAAAAAATAAAGAAAGCTAAAAAATCTTCCTAATACTAGTGTTGTTTGTTAATAATACTTATAAAAATATTTTATGTAAAGAAAACAAAAGTTTCAAATGTCATCAATTCTAAAACTAAAAAAAAAAGTTTCTTCATGAATCTTAAAACTATAAGATAAAACATACCGTACTAAAAAATTTTTGGTGATCGAAATCCCAGGATAATTGTTTAGTAGTTGTTAGGGTTCAGTATTGGAAATTTATACGTTAAAGACTTATAAAAAACTTTTTTAATTAATTTTTATTGCAAAAAAAAAAACTGGGTGTTTTTTTTTTACTTGTTTAAAATCTTTTTTTTTGTCTTTGACTGTGTAGATGAATGAATGTGACTATAAATTTGAGCCTTGTTTCTTTTTGTGGTGTTGCATTATGGAATGCATCTTAAGCATAAGACTTTAAACCAATTATACATGATTTTTTGAGAATCCTAAATCAAATATAATTCCCTTATGTGCTATTGTAATACGGTGAGATGTTGTTGGTTTTCCTTGTGATGATACAAAACAACCAACTGTGAACATTATCTATTATTACTGGGAATTTTAATAAAATAGTTTTATTTGAGGGTGTTATTTAAAAAGCATATCCTATAATCATAACTCATTTGAAAATGTATATAATATTTCAATGCAGTTTCAAATTTAAGTGCAACCAAGAAATAGAAAAAATTCACTAAGTGTGTAGCACCACCGGGTTAAGCAATTCGACTGTCTTTTATCGTATGGTGGGTTGGTGTGGATATGATTGGTAAATTATTCCTCAACCAAAGAAAAGAAAAGGGAAAAAAAAACAAAAAAGACAAGAAGATCCAGAGCAGACTCATCTACTTGTTATCGAACCATTTAAAATTTAGCAAACCATTCCCTGATTCTTTCTATCCAAACTTGTTAACCCTGAAATTGGAGAACACAGCCGGGAGACTACTTTTTTTTTTTCCGTTGTTTTTTCAGTTCTGCAAGTAAATTGTGGGTCTAGTATTTGGACAAGTAATTGTGCAACCTAGTTATTTGTGACACGATAATTGATTTAGAATCAGAAGTTTTTTGTTTGGTGTGTGTGGGGTTCAATTCATAGTATGTGATGGTTTTTTTTAAGTACTGTCTTATCGTTTTTACATTACATAAGCCAGACTGTGTCGATCTTTGTTATTAAAATGGTTTTAGATTGTTCATATAAAGAAGAAAGGTTTATTTGCTTCGGTCTCATCTTAAAGTAAGCATTATCTGTGTTCCACATTCTTTTATGGATGGCTGAATAATTAATTCATAATGATATGGCTAGTATGTTTATTGGGTTGTGTACATGGGTGCTCATGTGTTTAGAAGGGGAGCTCGATAGAAATCCTTCAGAAGTGATGGACCAAACAGTTTTGGATAGTTTTTTGTTTTTTGTTTATTAAAATCATGGAATGGGGGAAAAAGACGTGCAGGGGGGGGGGGGGGAGGGAACGGACTGGGGTGTGTTGAGAAATGTGTAGAAAGAGGGGGGGACAAAAAACAAAAAAGGGGCGCCGCAATACATTATTCTCTTTAAATTTTTTCTTAAAATTTTGCACACAAATATTTCTGTGTCCAAAGAACTTAGCTGGAAACAAAGTGTGTAGAAATCTTATTTTTTAAAAGTGATTATTTATTCCATTGTAGTATTTTCTCAACACATGAAGAATCTATTGGGTAAATCAGTGCTGTCATGGTTGTTTTATGTTTTCTACAATATTCATATTCAACCACAAGAATCTTTCATTCTGCTGTTAAATGATGTGTAGAAGGGTATGCATTGGTTAATCCACGAATTTTCTAGGTACTAAATTTAAGTTGTCTGTATTTTTTTTTTTTTTTTTTATTTAATTTTTTTTTATTTTATTTATGATAGTCACAGAGAATAGGGCAGAATACCACAGGCAGAGGGAAAAGCAGGCTCCATGCACCGGAGCCTGATGTGGGATTTCGATCCCCCCGGTCTCCAGGATCGCGCCCTGGCGCCAAAGACACGGAATGCCAAGGAAAACAATTGCTAAAGCATAAAGCTGCGCGACAAGCGCACCGAAAGCATGGATCCCTTGTCTTTAGGTTTTTGTTTCTAGAGTGGTTAATGTTCAATCAAAATTCATAAATTATTCTTTCTTTTAACTTCATTTGTATTCTTTAGAATAAGTACCTATTAAATTCCTATCTAGGCATAATATAGTCTTTGTCTTTTAAATTCTAATTAATTCCCCATTTTTGCATTTTTCAATTTTTTTTTTTCCCGTATTAGCCTTTATTTTAACTAAATAATGATTTTCCTACCGTAAAATATACTTTATCTAAAGGCTACTTTATTTAAGGGACATTAATTGCAAAACCTAGAGTCCCAGCCTCATCATTTATTTTTATGTTTTTAAAAAAAAGATTCTTAATTCCCTTTTTTTTTCCTTTTAAAGAAGTAGTTTATTATCTTATTTTCAATTTTTGGGGTACTTGATAAAAGTTAACAACAGACACCTGTTCTTTTTTCCTATTTAACACAACAAAAACCACAAAAACTAGTCTGGGTAAGGTATTGGAAAATGATACTTTTTCTAATATGGGTCCTTAAAATCCTATCATTAAATTTTGTTGTTAATTTTTTTTGTTCTAGAAAAAAAAAAGAAAAATATTCCATCTTTCCATTCTAAATCGCCGAACATTTGTTTTAATTCGGCCTATTACTACTAACTAGCTTTAGGTAACGACAACAAATATCATTTTTCGCTGTTCTTAAACTTAGCTTGGGTTGAAGTTTTATGTTCTTCGTTTAATTTAAAAGCCCTCACGCCTACGTTATCAATGGGAGAATAAGGGGAAAGTCCCAATTCGGTTTTTGCATAGAATATCCCCCGAAATGAAAAGATTCAACGTCCACCTTTGTTGTTGCAGCGTCCTTTATAAAGGAACATGCAATCCCGCACTTTTAACTTCCCCGATTCCACACTAAAATTAAGACTGAAAAATGTTATCCCCTGTCCTCTAAAACTCATTTTCCTATTTTTTTTGCCCTTACAGAAATACCTTCTCGCCACTCAAGAAAGGAAAAAAATAAACGGGAAAGAGGAAACAGGAGTTAAAAAAAAAAAAAATAAAAACGAAAAAGGGATCGACCTCTTCGCTGTAATTAGAATTAATTTGGATTTAAAAAAATTTAATTTTTTTATAATGTATAGATGAATAATGTGTCCACGGGCTATTAAGAAAAGAAGATGAAATGAAAAGAAAAAAATACAGGGGTAGAGAAGTAAAACCGAAAAACATACAACACAATTGGTTACACTTCGGACCGAGATTTAATCTTTAAATTGTCTTATGCTCAAAAGATTTAATTTCTAATGTCTCCCCGTCCATTGTAAAGTTCACTACTAAATTATCCCATGCAATGTCTTAGAATAGTTAAACTGTTACAAGAGTGAATCCATTTTCTCTGTGCACTTTAAATATTCTTAACAATTAAGATGGAGATATACAGGTTTTCAAAAAAAAAAAAGGTTTTTACTTTTCTTAGCTATTAATCTTAAATATTAAATATTTTTATAGTTATATTGTGGCTTTCCTCTTTGGACCTTTGTGGCGGTGTTCGTAAATTAATGTCTAATCCCTTTTCATCTTAAATACAAGGCAACAAGTTCTCTCATGACTTTAGTGAGACATAATCGTGAAATTATCCATAGAGGAGAGGCGATTTGGCTTGTTACAACAACATGTTTGGGGTTCCATCATTTCCCCAATTTTCTAATTTTCTGAATTACGTAAGTCATCACACGATGGATGAGAAGTGGCACTGTCCCTCCCAGCAGTATCCCAAGTGCAGACTGCACTGCTTGTCCTGGACCCTGCTGTTTGAGAACCCATTGCATAACTAAAGATAAGGGAAGCTAAATATTGAAAACCAACTAGCAATGAGAACCATTCTCTATATCTAATATTTGGAGATAAGGGAAAAGAAGAGAAATGGAATGATAGCCCTGAACAAATATCCTTTCTTTTGTTATTCCTTTTTCTTGATTGTTCTGTTAATCCTTTTGTTGTAAAGCCTTTAAAAATTTTAATTCCTCATGCTCCTATATTCCTACTATCTTCAACTAATATATAATATAAAATTCTATTTCTTTAATTCCTATCCGTATTTCCTGTGATTATTTTTTTTAAGGTTTTTTATTTATTCCTGAACTGTTTTCCCTGTGTATTGTCATTTTTCAGATTGTTTTGTGCCCTTTTTCCTTGATCCTATTATTTCAAAAATTTTTTTTGTTTTCTTTAATTCCATACAAAGGGTACCGGTCCGATGAGCGAATTTTTAATTAATTTCATTTTCTTTTAATTTTTCACCCTTTTGAAAAGAAAAAAAAACTCCCGATTAATAAAAATACTTTATTCATATAGACGCGCAAGCGAGCCCAGCGATGCGAGAGATCGATACGAGACAGCAGAAGGCCAGATACCTAGGCAGAGAGGAAAAAGCAGGGCTCCATGCTGAAGCACCTATGTGGTACTAATGAATACGCCGGTACTACTAACTGGGTTCACACGCCCTGAAAGCCAAAAGTGCAGAATGTTAAAAGGATTCAAAAAAAACCACTGGTTGTGTCATCAGGTTCGACGAGTTTTAAAAATTAAATAAAAAAAAAAAACATTTTTCATACAAACCGGAAATCATACCTCACAATGTTTGGAAATCCAAAAAAAAATTGGTGCATAATCAAAAAAAACGTCTATGCCAAGACTTAGCTTTTAATTTTCGCGTTTTAGGCCGGCCAGAATTTGTCACTGCAAAGGTTCCTATTACAAATATTCTGTCTCTTTCAAATCCCAGATACTTTTAGTATTGAAAAAAAAAGAAAAAAGCTATTTCCAGTTTGCAATTAATATTCCCAAAATTAATAATTATAAAACAACCAAAAGACACTTATCAAGAAATTTAGATATGCTGAGGATCATATATTTAAGCAGGAGGGATAGATAATGCTGTGGAGGGTGGAGAGAATACACAGATTGTATTACCCAGGCTTTATTCCTTTGTCCGAAAAG
>NW_023331310.1:0-41998 GCF_011100685.1 Canis lupus familiaris
TCGAATCGAATAGAATCGAATAGAATTGAATCGAACGAAAAGAATCTTATCGAATCGAATCGAAAAGAATCGAATCGAATCGAATGGAGAAGAATCAATCGAACGAATCGAAAAAGAACTGAATCGAAAAGAATCGAATCGAGAGAATCTAATCGAAACGAAAAGAATCAAATCGAATCCAAAAGAATAGAATCGAAACGAAAAGAGGCGAATCGAATCGAATCGAAAAGAAGCGAATAGAAAAAATCGAATCGAATCGAATCAAAAAGAATCGAATTGAAAAGAATAGAATCGAAAAATTCGAATCGAATCAAATCGAAATGAATCGAATCGAATTAAATCGGTTGAAAAGATCGAATCAAAAAACATCAAAGAGAATCGAAACGAATCGAAACGAATCGAATTGAATCAAATCGAATTGAAAAGAATCGTATCAAATCAAATCTAAAAGAATCGAATCGAATCGAATCAAAAAGAATGGAATCGAATTGATTCGCATCGAAAGAATCGATCGAATCGTATTGAATCGAAAAGAATCGAATCGAATGGATCGAATCGAATCGAAAAGAATCGAATCGAATCGAATCGAAAAGAATTGAATCGAAGAATATCAAATCGAATTGAAAAGAATTGACTCAAATCGAAAAGGATCGAATCGAAACACAAAGAATCGAATCGAATCGAATTCGAAAGAATCGAATTGAATTGAAATGAGAAGAATCGAATCGAATTGCATCGAATCGAAAATAATTGAATCGAATTGAATAAAAAATAATCAAATCGAGTCGAATCAAAAATAATTGGAATTGAATCGAATCGATAATCGAACCGAATCGAATCCAATCGAGTCGAATCGAAAATAATCGAATCGAATCAAATGGATTCAAAAACAATTAAATCGAATCGAAAAGAATCGAATGGAATCGAAAAGAATCAAACCGAATCAAAAAGAATCGAAAAGAATTGAATCAAGAAGAATCGAATGAATTGAATCGAGTAGAATCACATCGAAGCTAGGGTAAAAGAATCGAATCGAATAAAAATTATCTAACTCAATCCAATGAAATCCAAAGAATTGAATCGAATCGAATCGAAAAGATTCGAATCGAAATGTAACAAGTGGAATCCAAATGATCGAATCGAATCAAATCGAAAAGAATCGAATCGAAAAGAATCGAATTGAATTGAATCGATTCGAGAAGAATCGAATCGAAAAGAAGCGAATCGTATCAAATCGAATCGAATCGAAAAGAATCGAATCGAAGAGAATATAATCGAAACAAAAAGAATCGAATCGAATCGAATCAAAAAGAATCGAATCGAAACGACAAGAGGCGAATCGAATCGAATCGAAAAGAATCAAATTGAAAAGAATCGAATCAATTGAAAAGAATCGAATCGAAAAAATCGAATCAAAAAGAATCGAATCGAATCGTATCGAATCGAAAAGAATCGAAAAGAATAGAATCGAATGGAATCGAATCGAAAAGAATCAATCGAATCGAATTGAATAGAAAAGAATCGAATAGATTCGAATCGACACGAATCGAAAAAAGTCGAAACGAATCGAATCATATCAAAGCGCAAAGAATCGAATCGAGTCCAAAAGAATCGAATCGAACTGAATCGAAAAGAATCGAATCGAACAGACCGAAAAGAATCGAATCGAAGAGAATCGTATCGAATCGAATCGAATAGAACCGAAAGAATCGAATCGATTCCAATCGACCTGAATCGAAAAGAATCGAATCGAACAGTATCGAATCTAATTGAAATGAATCGAATCAAATAAAATAGAGAATCAAATCGAAACGAAAAGAATCGAATCGAATCGAATTGAAAAGAATTGAATCAAATCGAAAAGAATCGAATCGAAATGAAAAGAATCGAATCGAATCGATCGAAATGATCGATTTGAAAAGTATCGAGTTGAATCGAATCAAATCGAAAAGAATCAAATCGAATCGTATGGAATCAAAAAGAATCAAATCAAATCGAATCGAAAAGAATAGAACCGTATTTCATTGAATCGAAAAGAATTGAATCGAAAAGAATCGAGTCGAAAAAACGAATCGAATCAAATCGAAAAGAATCGTATCGATTTGAATCGAAAAGAATCGGATCGAATCTTATATACTTGAATCAAAAAGAATCGAGTCGATTCAAATCAAAAAAATCAAACCGAATAGAAAAGAATCGAATCGAAAAGAAAAGAATCGATTCAAATCGAAAACCGAAAGGAATCAAAACGATTCGAATGGATACGAAACGAATCGAATCGAAAATAATAGAATCGAATCGTACCGAACCGAAATGAAAATAATCAAATGGAATCGAATTGAAAATAACCGAATCAAATCAAATCGAAAATAATTGAAGCGGGGATTCCTGGGAGGGGCAGCGGTTTTAGTGCCTGCCTTTGGCCCAGGGCGCGATCCTGGAGACCCGGGATCAAATCCCACATAGGGCTCCCGGTGCTTGGAGCTTGCTTCTCCCTCTGCCTATCTCTGCCTCTCTCTCTCTCTCTGTGACTATCATAAATAAATAAAAAATTTAGAAAAAAAAAGAAAATAATTGAAGCGAATCTAATAGAAAATAGTTGATTCGCATTGAATCGAATCGAAAAACATCGAAATGAATTGAATTGAAAATAATGAAATCGAATCGAAAATAATCGAATCGAAAGTAATCTTATCGAATCGAAAATAATCGAATCGAATCGAATCGAAAATAATTGAACCGAGTCGATCGAATTGAGTTGAAAATAATCGAATCAAACCGAATTGAATCGAAAATAATCGAATCGAATCGAATAGAAAAGAATCGAATGGAATCGAAAAGAATCGAATCATATCGAATTGAATCGAAAAGAATCGAATCGAAGAGAACCGAAAAGAATCGAATCGAATACAATCGAAAAGAATCGTATCGAATCGAATCGAATTGAATCGAAAAGAATCGATTCCAATCGAATTGAATTGAATAGAATCGAATCGAACAGTACCGAATCGAATTGATAAGATTCGAATCAAGTAAAATCGAAAAGAATCTAATTGAAACGAAAAGAATCCAATCGAATCGAATTGAAAGGAATCGAATCGAAAAAATCGAATCGAAAAGAATCGAGTTGAGTTGAATCGAATCGAATCATATCGAATCGAAAAGAATCGAACCGAATCGAATTGAGTTGAAAAGAATTGAATCGAACTGAATCAAAAAGAATCGAATCGACCTGAATAGAAAAGAATCGAATCGAAATGTAACAAATTGAATCCAAATGATCGAATCGAATCAAATCGAAAAGAATCGAGCAGAATCGAATCGAAACGAAAAGAATCGAACTGAAAATAATCGAATCGAATCGAATCGAATCGAATCGAACAGAATTGAATCGAACGAAAAGAATCTTATCGAATCGAATCGAATCGAATGGAGAAGAATCAAATCGAACCGAATCGAAAAGAACTGAATCGAAAAGAATCGAATCGAAGAGAATCTAATCGAAACGAAAGGAATCAAATCGAATCCAAAACAATAGAATCGAAACGAAAAGAGGCGAATCGAATCGAATCGAAAAGAAGCGAAAAGAAAAAAATCGAATCGAATCGAATCGAAAAGAATCGAATTAAAAAGAATAGAATCGAAACATTCGAATCGAAATGAATCGAATCGAATTAAATCGGTTGAAAAGATCGAATCAAAAAACATCAAAGAGAATCGAAACGAATCGAATCGAATCAAATCGAATTGAAAAGAATCGTATCAAATCAAATCTAAAAGAATCGAATCGGGATCCCTGGGTGTGCAGCGGTTTACCGCCTGCCTTTGGCCCAGGGCGCGATCCTGGAGACCCGGGATCGAATCCCATGTCGGGCTCCCGGTGCATGGAGCCTGCTTCTCCCACTGCCTATGTCTCTGCCCCTCTCTCTCTTTCTCTCTGTGACTATCATAAATAAATAAAAATAAAAAAAAATAAATAAAAATAATCGAATCGAATCGAATCGAATCAAAAAGAATGGAATCGAATTGATTCGCATTGAAAAGAATCGATCGAATCGTATTGAATCGAAAGAATCGAATCGAATCGAATCGAAGAATCGAAACGAAACGAATCGAATAGAAAAGAATCGAATCGAAAAGAATCGAATCGAAGAATATCAAATCGAATTGAAAAGAATTGACTCAAATCGAAAAGAATCGAATCGAAACACAAAGAATCGAATCGAATCGAATTCGAAAGAATCGAATTGAATTGAAATGAGAAGAATCGAATCGAATTGCATCGAATCGAAAATAATTGAATCGAATTGAATAAAAAATAATCAAATCGAGTCGAATCAAAAATAATTGGAATTGAATCGAATCGATAATCGAACCGAATCGAATCCAATCGAGTCGAATCGAAAATAATCGAATCGAATCAAATGGATTCAAAAACAATTAAATCGAATCGAAAAGAATCGAATGGAATCGAAAAAAAATCAAACCGAATCAAAAAGAATCGAAAAGAATTGAATCAAGAAGAATCGAAATGAATTGAATCGAGTAGAATCACATCGAAGCTAGGGTAAAAAATCGAATCGAATCAAAATTATCTAAATCAATCCAATGAAATCCAAAAGAATTGAATCGAATCGAATCGAAAAGATTCGAATCGAAATGTAACAAGTGGAATCCAAATGATCGAATCGAATCAAATCGAAAAGAATCGAATCGAAAAGAATCGAATTGAATTGAATCGATTCGAGAAGAATCGAATCGAAAAGAATCGAATCGAATCGAAAAGAATCGAATCGAAGAGAATATAATCGAAACAAAAAGAATCGAATCGAATCGAATCAAAAAGAATCGAATCGAAACGACAAGAGGCGAATCGAATCGAATCGAAAAGAATCAAATTGAAAAGAATCGAATCAAATTGAAAAGAATCGAATCGAAAAAATCGAATCAAAAGAATCGAATCGAATCGAAAGAATCGAATCGAATTGAAAAGAATAGAATCGAATGGAATCGAATCGAAAAGAATCAATCGAATCGAATTGAATAGAAAAGAATCGAATAGATTCGAATCGACACGAATCGAAAAAAGTCGAAACGAATCGAATCATATCAAAGCGAAAAGAATCGAATCGAATCAAAAAGAATCGAATCGAACTGAATCGAAAAGAATCGAATCGAACAGTACCGAATCGAATTGATAAGATTCGAATCAAATAAAATCGAAAAGAATCTAATTGAAACGAAAAGAATCCAATCGAATCGAATTGAAAGGAATCGAATTGAAAAAATCGAAACGAAAAGAATCGAATCGAATCGAATTGAAAAGAATTGAATCAAATCGAAAAGAATCGAATCGAATTGAAAAGAATCGAATCGAACTGAATCAAAAAGAATCGAATCGAACTGAATAGAAAAGAATCGAATCGAAATGTAACAAATTGAATCCAAATGATCGAATCGAATCAAATCGAAAAGAATCGAGCAGAATCGAATCGAAACGAAAAGAATCGAACTGAAAATAATCGAATCGAATCGAATCGAATAGAATCGAATAGAATTGAATCGAACGAAAAGAATCTTATCGAATCGAATCGAAAAGAATCGAATCGAATCGAATGGAGAAGAATCAAATCGAACCGAATCGAAAAGAACTGAATCGAAAAGAATCGAATCGAAGAGAATCTAATCGAAACGAAAAGAATCAAATCGAATCCAAAAGAATAGAATCGAAACGAAAAGAGGCGAATCGAATCGAATCGAAAAGAAGCGAATAGAAAAAAATCGAATCGAATCGAATCGAAAAGAATCGAATTGAAAAGAATAGAATCGAAAAATTCGAATCGAATCAAATCGAAATGAATCGAATCGAATTAAATCGGTTGAAAAGATCGAATCAAAAAACATCAAAGAGAATCGAAACGAATCGAAACGAATCGAATTGAATCAAATCGAATTGAAAAGAATCGTATCAAATCAAATCTAAAAGAATCGAATCGAATCGAATCAAAAAGAATGGAATCGAATTGATTCGCATCGAAAAGAATCGATCGAATCGTATTGAATCGAAAAGAATCGAATCGAATGGAATCGAATCGAATCGAAAAGAATCGAATCGAATCGAATCGAAAAGAATTGAATCGAAGAATATCAAATCGAATTGAAAAGAATTGACTCAAATCGAAAAGGATCGAATCGAAACACAAAGAATCGAATCGAATCGAATTCGAAAGAATCGAATTGAATTGAAATGAGAAGAATCGAATCGAATTGCATCGAATCGAAAATAATTGAATCGAATTGAATAAAAAATAATCAAATCGAGTCGAATCAAAAATAATTGGAATTGAATCGAATCGATAATCGAACCGAATCGAATCCAATCGAGTCGAATCGAAAATAATCGAATCGAATCAAATGGATTCAAAAACAATTAAATCGAATCGAAAAGAATCGAATGGAATCGAAAAGAATCAAACCGAATCAAAAAGAATCGAAAAGAATTGAATCAAGAAGAATCGAAATGAATTGAATCGAGTAGAATCACATCGAAGCTAGGGTAAAAGAATCGAATCGAATCAAAAATTATCTAACTCAATCCAATGAAATCCAAAAGAATTGAATCGAATCGAATCGAAAAGATTCGAATCGAAATGTAACAAGTGGAATCCAAATGATCGAATCGAATCAAATCGAAAAGAATCGAATCGAAAAGAATCGAATTGAATTGAATCGATTCGAGAAGAATCGAATCGAAAAGAAGCGAATCGTATCAAATCGAATCGAATCGAAAAGAATCGAATCGAAGAGAATATAATCGAAACAAAAGAATCGAATCGAATCGAATCAAAAAGAATCGAATCGAAACGACAAGAGGCGAATCGAATCGAATCGAAAAGAATCAAATTGAAAAGAATCGAATCAAATTGAAAAGAATCGAAAAAAATCGAATCAAAAAGAATCGAATCGAATCGTATCGAATCGAAAAGAATCGAAAAGAATAGAATCGAATGGAATCGAATCGAAAAGAATCAATCGAATCGAATTGAATAGAAAAGAATCGAATAGATTCGAATCGACACGAATCGAAAAAAGTCGAAACGAATCGAATCATATCAAAGCGCAAAGAATCGAATCGAGTCCAAAAGAATCGAATCGAACTGAATCGAAAAGAATCGAATCGAACAGACCGAAAAGAATCGAATCGAAGAGAATCGTATCGAATCGAATCGAATAGAACCGAAAGAATCGAATCGATTCCAATCGACCTGAATCGAAAAGAATCGAATCGAACAGTATCGAATCTAATTGAAATGAATCGAATCAAATAAAATAGAAGAGAATCAAATCGAAACGAAAAGAATCGAATCGAATCGAATTGAAAAGAATTGAATCAAATCGAAAAGAATCGAATCGAAATGAAAAGAATCGAATCGAATCGATCGAAATGATCGATTTGAAAAGTATCGAGTTGAATCGAATCAAATCGAAAAGAATCAAATCGAATCGTATGGAATCAAAAAGAATCAAATCAAATCGAATCGAAAAGAATAGAACCGTATTTCATTGAATCGAAAAGAATTGAATCGAAAAGAATCGAGTCGAATCAAAACGAATCGAATCAAATCGAAAAGAATCGTATCGATTTGAATCGAAAAGAATCGGATCGAATCTTATATACTTGAATCAAAAAGAATCGAGTCGATTCAAATCAAAAAAATCAAACCGAATAGAAAAGAATCGAATCGAAAAGAAAAGAATCGATTCAAATCGAAAACCGAAAGGAATCAAAACGATTCGAATGGATACGAAACGAATCGAATCGAAAATAATAGAATCGAATCGTACCGAACCGAAATGAAAATAATCAAATGGAATCGAATTGAAAATAACCGAATCAAATCAAATCGAAAATAATTGAAGCGGGGATTCCTGGGAGGGGCAGCGGTTTAGTGCCTGCCTTTGGCCCAGGGCGCGATCCTGGAGACCCGGGATCAAATCCCACATAGGGCTCCCGGTGCTTGGAGCTTGCTTTCCCTCTGCCTATCTCTGCCTCTCTCTCTCTTCTGTGACTATCATAAATAAATAAAAAATTTAGAAAAAAAGAAAATAATTGAAGCGAATCTAATAGAAAATAGTTGATTCGCATTGAATCGAATCGAAAAACATCGAAATGAATTGAATTGAAAATAATGAAATCGAATCGAAAATAATCGAATCGAAAGTAATCTTATCGAATCGAAAATAATCGAATCGAATCGAATCGAAAATAATTGAACCGAGTCGATCGAATTGAGTTGAAAATAATCGAATCAAACCGAATTGAATCGAAAATAATCGAATCGAATCGAATAGAAAAGAATCGAATGGAATCGAAAAGAATCGAATCATATCGAATTGAATCGAAAAGAATCGAATCGAAGAGAACCGAAAAGAATCGAATCGAATACAATCGAAAAGAATCGTATCGAATCGAATCGAATTGAATCGAAAAGAATCGATTCCAATCGAATTGAATTGAATAGAATCGAATCGAACAGTACCGAATCGAATTGATAAGATTCGAATCAAGTAAAATCGAAAAGAATCTAATTGAAACGAAAAGAATCCAATCGAATCGAATTGAAAGGAATCGAATCGAAAAAATCGAATCGAAAAGAATCGAGTTGAGTTGAATCGAATCGAATCATATCGAATCGAAAAGAATCGAACCGAATCGAATTGAGTTGAAAAGAATTGAATCGAACTGAATCAAAAAGAATCGAATCGACCTGAATAGAAAAGAATCGAATCGAAATGTAACAAATTGAATCCAAATGATCGAATCGAATCAAATCGAAAAGAATCGAGCAGAATCGAATCGAAACGAAAAGAATCGAACTGAAAATAATCGAATCGAATCGAATCGAATCGAATCGAACAGAATTGAATCGAACGAAAAGAATCTTATCGAATCGAATCGAATCGAATGGAGAAGAATCAAATCGAACCGAATCGAAAAGAACTGAATCGAAAAGAATCGAATCGAAGAGAATCTAATCGAAACGAAAGGAATCAAATCGAATCCAAAACAATAGAATCGAAACGAAAAGAGGCGAATCGAATCGAATCGAAAAGAAGCGAAAAGAAAAAATCGAATCGAATCGAATCGAAAAGAATCGAATTAAAAAGAATAGAATCGAAACATTCGAATCGAAATGAATCGAATCGAATTAAATCGGTTGAAAAGATCGAATCAAAAAACATCAAAGAGAATCGAAACGAATCGAATCGAATCAAATCGAATTGAAAAGAATCGTATCAAATCAAATCTAAAAGAATCGAATCGGGATCCCTGGGTGGTGCAGCGGTTTACCGCCTGCCTTTGGCCCAGGGCGCGATCCTGGAGACCCGGGATCGAATCCCATGTCGGGCTCCCGGTGCATGGAGCCTGCTTCTCCCACTGCCTATGTCTCTGCCCCTCTCTCTCTTTCTCTCTGTGACTATCATATAATAAATAAAAAAAAAAAAATAAATAAAAATAATCGAATCGAATCGAATCGAATCAAAAAGAATGGAATCGAATTGATTCGCATTGAAAAGAATCGATCGAATCGTATTGAATCGAAAAGAATCGAATCGAATCGAATCGAAGAATCGAACGAAACGAATCGAATAGAAAAGAATCGAATCGAAAAGAATCGAATCGAAGAATATCAAATCGAATTGAAAAGAATTGACTCAAATCGAAAAGAATCGAATCGAAACACAAAGAATCGAATCGAATCGAATTCGAAAGAATCGAATTGAATTGAAATGAGAAGAATAAAAAAAAAAAAAAAAAAAAAGAAAATAATTGAATCGAATTGAATAAAAAATAATCAAATCGAGTCGAATCAAAAATAATTGGAATTGAATCGAATCGATAATCGAACCGAATCGAATCCAATCGAGTCGAATCGAAAATAATCGAATCGAATCAAATGGATTCAAAAACAATTAAATCGAATCGAAAAGAATCGAATGGAATCGAAAAGAATCAAACCGAATCAAAAAGAATCGAAAAGAATTGAATCAAGAAGAATCGAAATGAATTGAATCGAGTAGAATCACATCGAAGCTAGGGTAAAAAATCGAATCGAATCAAAAATTATCTAAATCAATCCAATGAAATCCAAAAGAATTGAATCGAATCGAATCGAAAAGATTCGAATCGAAATGTAACAAGTGGAATCCAAATGATCGAATCGAATCAAATCGAAAAGAATCGAATCGAAAAGAATCGAATTGAATTGAATCGATTCGAGAAGAATCGAATCGAAAAGAAGAAGATCAATCGAATCGAATCGAAAAGAATCGAATCGAAGAGAATATAATCGAAACAAAAAGAATCGAATCGAATCGAATCAAAAAGAATCGAATCGAAACGACAAGAGGCGAATCGAATCGAATCGAAAAGAATCAAATTGAAAAGAATCGAATCAAATTGAAAAGAATCGAATCGAAAAAATCGAATCAAAAAGAATCGAATCGAATCGAAAAGAATCGAATCGAATTGAAAAGAATAGAATCGAATGGAATCGAATCGAAAAGAATCAATCGAATCGAATTGAATAGAAAAGAATCGAATAGATTCGAATCGACACGAATCGAAAAAAGTCGAAACGAATCGAATCATATCAAAGCGAAAAGAATCGAATCGAATCAAAAAGAATCGAATCGAACTGAATCGAAAAGAATCGAATCGAACAGTACCGAATCGAATTGATAAGATTCGAATCAAATAAAATCGAAAAGAATCTAATTGAAACGAAAAGAATCCCAATCGAATCGAATTGAAAGGAATCGAATTGAAAAAATCGAACGAAAAGAATCGATGATTGAATCGAATGAATCAATCGAATCGAAAAGAATGAACGAATCGAATTGAAAAGAATCGAATCGAACTGAATCAAAAGAATCGAATCGAACTGAATAGAAAAGAATCGAATCGAAATGTAACAAATTGAATCCAAATGATCGAATCGAATCAAATCGAAAAGAATCGAGCAGAATCGAATCGAAACGAAAAGAATCGAACTGAAAATAATCGAATCGAATCGAATAGAATAGAATCGAATAGAATTGAATCGAACGAAAAGAATCTTATCGAATCGAATCGAAAAGAATCGAATCGAATCGAAGAAGAGAAGAATCAAATCGAACCGAATCGAAAAGAACTGAATCGAAAAGAATCGAATCGAAGAGAATCTAATCGAAACGAAAAGAATCAAATCGAATCCAAAAGAATAGAATCGAAACGAAAAGAGGCGAATCGAATCGAATCGAAAAGAAGCGAATAGAAAAAAATCGAATCGAATCGAATCGAAAAGAATCGAATTGAAAAGAATAGAATCGAAAAATTCGAATCGAATCAAATCGAAATGAATCGAATCGAATTAAATCGGTTGAAAAGATCGAATCAAAAAACATCAAAGAGAATCGAAACGAATCGAAACGAATCGAATTGAATCAAATCGAATTGAAAAGAATCGTATCAAATCAAATCTAAAAGAATCGAATCGAATCGAATCAAAAAGAATGGAATCGAATTGATTCGCATCGAAAAGAATCGATCGAATCGTATTGAATCGAAAAGAATCGAATCGAATGGAATCGAATCGAATCGAAAAGAATCGAATCGAATCGAATCGAAAAGAATTGAATCGAAGAATATCAAATCGAATTGAAAAGAATTGACTCAAATCGAAAAGGATCGAATCGAAACACAAAGAATCGAATCGAATCGAATTCGAAAGAATCGAATTGAATTGAAATGAGAAGAATCGAATCGAATTGCATCGAATCGAAAATAATTGAATCGAATTGAATAAAAAATAATCAAATCGAGTCGAATCAAAAATAATTGGAATTGAATCGAATCGATAATCGAACCGAATCGAATCCAATCGACGTCGAATCGAAAATAATCGAATCGAATCAAATGGATTCAAAAACAATTAAATCGAATCGAAAAGAATCGAATGGAATCGAAAAGAATCAAACCGAATCAAAAAGAATCGAAAAGAATTGAATCAAGAAGAATCGAAATGAATTGAATCGAAGTAGAATCACATCGAAGCTAGGGTAAAAGAATCGAATCGAATCAAAAATTATCTAACTCAATCCAATGAAATCCAAAAGAATTGAATCGAATCGAATCGAAAAGATTCGAATCGAAATGTAACAAGTGGAATCCAAATGATCGAATCGAATCAAATCGAAAAGAATCGAATCGAAAAGAATCGAATTGAATTGAATCGATTCGAGAAGAATCGAATCGAAAAAGAAGCGAATCGTATCAAATCGAATCGAATCGAAAAGAATCGAATCGAAGAGAATATAATCGAAACAAAAAGAATCGAATCGAATCGAATCAAAAAGAATCGAATCGAAACGACAAGAGGCGAATCGAATCGAATCGAAAAGAATCAAATTGAAAAGAATCGAATCAAATTGAAAAGAATCGAATCGAAAAAATCGAATCAAAAAGAATCGAATCGAATCGTATCGAATCGAAAAGAATCGAAAAGAATAGAATCGAATGGAATCGAATCGAAAAGAATCAATCGAATCGAATTGAATAGAAAAGAATCGAATAGATTCGAATCGACACGAATCGAAAAAAGTCGAAACGAATCGAATCATATCAAAGCGCAAAGAATCGAATCGAGTCCAAAAGAATCGAATCGAACTGAATCGAAAAGAATCGAATCGAACAGACCGAAAAGAATCGAATCGAAGAGAATCGTATCGAATCGAATCGAATAGAACCGAAAGAATCGAATCGATTCCAATCGACCTGAATCGAAAAGAATCGAATCGAACAGTATCGAATCTAATTGAAATGAATCGAATCAAATAAAATAGAAGAGAATCAAATCGAAACGAAAAGAATCGAATCGAATCGAATTGAAAAGAATTGAATCAAATCGAAAAGAATCGAATCGAAATGAAAAGACTCGAATCGAATCCGATCGAATGATCGATTTGAAAAGTATCGAGTTGAATCGAATCAAATCGAAAAGAATCAAATCGAATCGTATGGAATCAAAAAGAATCAAATCAAATCGAATCGATCGAAAAGAATAGACACGTATTTCATTGAATCGAAAAGAATTGAATCGAAAAGAATCGAGTCGAATCAAAACGAATCGAATCAAATCGAAAAGAATCGTATCGATTTGAATCGAAAAGAATCGGATCGAATTCTTATATACTTGAATCAAAAGAATCGAGTTGTGATTCAAATCAAAAAATCAAACGAATAGAAAAGAATCGAATCGAAAAGAAAAGAATCGATTTCAATCGAAAACCGAAAGGAATCAAAACGATTCGAATGGATACGAAACGAATCGAATCGAAAATAATAGAATCGAATCGTACCGAACCGAAATGAAAATAATCAAATGGAATCGAATTGAAAATAACCGAATCAAATCAAAAAAATAATTGAAGCGGGGATTCCTGGGAGGGGCAGCGGTTTAGTGCCTGCCTTTGGCCCAGGGCGCGATCCTGGAGACCCGGGATCAAATCCCACATAGGGCTCCCGGTGCTTGGAGCTTGCTTCTCCCTCTGCCTATCTCTGCCTCTCTCTCTTCTCTGTGACTATCATAAATAAATAAAAAATTTAGAAAAAAAAGAAAATAATTGAAGCGAATCTAATAGAAAATAGTTGATTCGCATTGAATCGAATCGAAAAACATCGAAATGAATTGAATTGAAAATAATGAAATCGAATCGAAAATAATCGAATCGAAAGTAATCTTATCGAATCGAAAATAATCGAATCGAATCGAATCGAAAATAATTGAACCGAGTCGATCGAATTGAGTTGAAAATAATCGAATCAAACCGAATTGAATCGAAAATAATCGAATTCGAATCGAATAGAAAAGAATCGAATGGAATCGAAAAGAATCGAATCATATCGAATTGAATCGAAAAAGAATCGAATCGAAGAGAACCGAAAAGAATCGAATCGAATACAATCGAAAAGAATCGTATCGAATCGAATCGAATTGAATCGAAAAGAATCGATTCCAATCGAATTGAATTGAATAGAATCGAATCGAACAGTACCGAATCGAATTGATAAGATTCGAATCAAGTAAAATCGAAAAGAATCTAATTGAAACGAAAAGAATCCAATCGAATCGAATTGAAAGGAATCGAATCGAAAAAAATCGAATCGAAAAGAATCGAGTTGAGTTGAATCGAATCGAATCATATCGAATCGAAAAGAATCGAACCGAATCGAATTGAGTTGAAAGAATTGAATCGAACTGAATCAAAAAGAATCGAATCGACCTGAATAGAAAAGAATCGAATCGAAATGTAACAAATTGAATCCAAATGATCGAATCGAATCAAATCGAAAAGAATCGAGCAGAATCGAATCGAAACGAAAAGAATCGAACTGAAAATAATCGAATCGAATCGAATCGAATTAGAATCGAACAGAATGAATCGAACGAAAAGAATCTTATCGAATCGAATCGAATCGAATGGAGAGAATCACATCGAACCGAATCGAAAAGAACCTGAATCGAAAAAGAATCGAATCGAAGAGAATCTAATCGAAACGAAAGGAATCAAATCGAATCCAAAACAATAGAATCGAAACGAAAAGAGGCGAATCGAATCGAATCGAAAAGAAGCGAAAGAAAAAAATCGAATCGAATCGAATCGAAAAGAATCGAATAAAAAGAATAGAATCGAAACAATTCGAATCGAAATGAATCGAATCGAATTAAATCGGTTGAAAAGATCGAATCAAAAAACATCAAAGAGAATCGAAACGAATCGAATCAAATCGAATTGAAAAGAATCGTATCAAATCAAATCTAAAAGAATCGAATCGGGGATCCCTGGGTGGTTGCAGCGGTTTACCGCCTGCCTTTGGCCCAGGCGCGATCCTGGAGGACCCGGGATTCGAATCCATGTCGGGCTCCCGGTGCATGGAGCACTGCTTCTCCCACTGCCTATGTCTCTGCCCCTCTCTCTCTTTCTCTCTGTGACTATCATAAATAAGTAAAAATAAAAAAAAATAAATAAAATAATCGAATCGAATCGAATCGAATCAAAAAGAAGGAATCGAATTGATTCGCATTGAAAAGAATCGATGAATCGTATTGAATCGAAAAGAATCGAATCGAATCGAATCGAAGAATCGAATCGAAACGAATCGAATCGAAAAGAATCGAATCGAAAAGAATCGAATCGAAGAATATCAAATCGAATTGAAAAGAATTGACTCAATCGAAAAGAATCGAATCGAACACAAAGAATCGAATGAATCGAATTCGAAAGAATCGAATTGAATTGAAATGAGAAGAATCGAATCGAATTGCATCGAATCGAAAATAATTGAATCGAATTGAATAAAAAATAATCAAATCGAGTCGAATCAAAAATAATTGGAATTGAATCGAATCGATAATCGAACCGAATCGAATCCAATCGAGTCGAATCGAAAATAATCGAATCGAATCAAATGGATTCAAAAACAATTAAATCGAATCGAAAAGAATCGAATGGAATCGAAAAGAATCAAACCGAATCAAAAAGAATCGAAAAGAATTGAATCAAGAAGAATCGAAATGAATTGAATCGAGTTAGAATCACATCGAAGCTAGGGTAAAAAATCGAATCGAATCAAAAATTATCTAATCAATCCAAGAAATCCAAAAGAATTGAATCGAATCGAATCGAAAAGATTCGAATCGAAATGTAACAAGTGGAATCCAAATGATCGAATCGAATCAAATCGAAAAGAATCGAATCGAAAAGAATCGAATTGAATTGAATCGATTCGAGAAGAATCGAATCGAAAAGAATCGAATCGAATCGAAAAGAATCGAATCGAAGAGAATATAATCGAAACAAAAAGAATCGAATCGAATCGAATCAAAAAGAATCGAATCGAAACGAAAGAGGCGAATCGAATCGAATCGAAAAGAATCAAATTGAAAAGAATCGAATCAAATTGAAAAGAATCGTAATCGAAAAATCGAATCAAAAAGAATCGAATCGAATCGAAAAGAATCGAATCGAATTGAAAAGAATAGAATCGAATGGAATCGAATCGAAAAGAATCAATCGAATCGAATTGAATAGAAAAGAATCGAATAGATTCGAATCGACACGAATCGAAAAAAGTCGAAACGAATCGACTCATATCAAAGCGAAAAGAATCGAATCGAATCAAAAAGAATCGAATCGAACTGAATCGAAAAGATCGAATCGAACAGTACCGAATCGAATTGATAAGATTCGAATCAAATAAAATCGAAAAGAATCTAATTGAAACGAAAAGAATCCAATCGAATCGAATTGAAAGGAATCGAATTGAAAAAATCGAAACGAAAAGAATCGAATCGAATCGAATTGAAAAGAATTGAATCAAATCGAAAAGAATCGAATCGAATTGAAAGAATCGAATCGAACTGAATCAAAAGAATCGAATCGAACTGAATAGAAAAGAATCGAATCGAAATGTAACAAATTGAATCCAAATGATCGAATCGAATCAAATCGAAAAGAATCGAGCAGAATCGAATCGAAACGAAAAGAATCGAACTGAAAATAATCGAATCGAATCGAATAGAATAGAATCGAATAGAATTGAATCGAACGAAAAGAATCTTATCGAATCGAATCGAAAGAATCGAATCGAATGGAGAGAAGAATCAAATCGAACCGAATCGAAAAGAACTGAATCGAAAAGAATCGAATCGAAGAGAATCTAATCGAAACGAAAAGAATCAAATCGAATCCAAAAGAATAGAATCGAAACGAAAAGAGGCGAATCGAATCGAATCGAAAAGAAGCGAATAGAAAAAAATCGAACGAATCGAATCGAAAAGAATCGAATTGAAAAGAATAGAATCGAAAAATTCGAATCGAATCAAATCGAAATGAATCGAATCGAATTAAATCGGTTGAAAAGATCGAATCAAAAAACATCAAAGAGAATCGAAACGAATCGAAACGAATCGAATTGAATCAAATCGAATTGAAAAGAATCGTATCAAATCAAATCTAAAAGAATCGAATCGAATCGAATCAAAAGAATGGAATCGAATTGATTCGCATCGAAAAGAATCGATCGAATCGTATTGAATCGAAAAGAATCGAATCGAATGGAATCGAATCGAATCGAAAAGAATCGAATCGAATCGAATCGAAAAGAATTGAATCGAAGAATATCAAATCGAATTGAAAAGAATTGACTCAAATCGAAAAGGATCGAATCGAAACACAAAGAATCGAATCGAATCGAATTCGAAAGAATCGAATTGAATTGAAATGAGAAGAATCGAATCGAATTGCATCGAATCGAAAATAATTGAATCGAATTGAATAAAAAATAATCAATCGAGTCGAATCAAAAATAATTGGAATTGAATCGAATCGATAATCGAACCGAATCGAATCCAATCGAGTCGAATCGAAAATAATCGAATCGAATCAAATGGATTCAAAAACAATTAAATCGAATCGAAAAGAATCGAATGGAATCGAAAAGAATCAAACCGAATCAAAAAGAATCGAAAAGAATTGAATCAAGAAGAATCGAAATGAATTGAATCGAGTAGAATCACATCGAAGCTAGGGTAAAAGAATCGAATCGAATCAAAAATTATCTAACTCAATCCAATGAAATCCAAAAGAATTGAATCGAATCGAATCGAAAGATTCGAATCGAAATGTAACAAGTGGAATCCAAATGATCGAATCGAATCAAATCGAAAATCGAATCGAAAGAATCGAATTGAATGAATCGATTCGAGAAGAATCGAATCGAAAAGAAGCGAATCGTATCAAATCGAATCGAATCGAAAAGAATCGAATCGAAGAGAATATAATCGAAACAAAAGAATCGAATCGAATCGAATCAAAAAGAATCGAATCGAAACGACAAGAGGCGAATCGAATCGAATCGAAAAGAATCAAATTGAAAAGAATCGAATCAAATTGAAAAGAATCGAATCGAAAAAATCGAATCAAAAAGAATCGAATCGAATCGTATCGAATCGAAAAGAATCGAAAAGAATAGAATCGAATGGAATCGAATCGAAAAGAATCAATCGAATCGAATTGAATAGAAAAGAATCGAATAGATTCGAATCGACACGAATCGAAAAAAGTCGAAACGAATCGAATCATATCAAAGCGCAAAGAATCGAATCGAGTCCAAAAGAATCGAATCGAACTGAATCGAAAAGAATCGAATCGAACAGACCGAAAAGAATCGAATCGAAGAGAATCGTATCGAATCGAATCGAATAGAACCGAAAGAATCGAATCGATTCCAATCGACCTGAATCGAAAAGAATCGAATCGAACAGTATCGAATCTAATTGAAATGAATCGAATCAAATAAAATAGAAGAGAATCAAATCGAAACGAAAAGAATCGAATCGAATCGAATTGAAAAGAATTGAATCAAATCGAAAAGAATCGAATCGAAATGAAAAGAATCGAATCGAATCGATCGAAATGATCGATTTGAAAAGTATCGAGTTGAATCGAATCAAATCGAAAAGAATCAAATCGAATCGTATGGAATCAAAAAGAATCAAATCAAATCGAATCGAAAAGAATAGAACCGTATTTCATTGAATCGAAAAGAATTGAATCGAAAAGAATCGAGTCGAATCAAAACGAATCGAATCAAATCGAAAAGAATCGTATCGATTTGAATCGAAAAGAATCGGATCGAATCTTATATACTTGAATCAAAAAGAATCGAGTCGATTCAAATCAAAAAATCAAACCGAATAGAAAAGAATCGAATCGAAAAGAAAAGAATCGATTCAAATCGAAAACCGAAAGGAATCAAAACGATTCGAATGGATACGAAACGAATCGAATCGAAAATAATAGAATCGAATCGTACCGAACCGAAATGAAAATAATCAAATGGAATCGAATTGAAAATAACCGAATCAAATCAAATCGAAAATAATTGAAGCGGGGATTCCTGGGAGGGGCAGCGGTTTAGTGCCTGCCTTTGGCCCAGGGCGCGATCCTGGAGACCCGGGATCAAATCCCACATAGGGCTCCCGGTGCTTGGAGCTTGCTTCTCCCTCTGCCTATCTCTGCCTCTCTCTCTCTCTCTGTGACTATCATAAATAAATAAAAAATTTAGAAAAAAAAGAAAATAATTGAAGCGAATCTAATAGAAAATAGTTGATTCGCATTGAATCGAATCGAAAAACATCGAAATGAATGAATTGAAAATAATGAAATCGAATCGAAAATAATCGAATCGAAAGTAATCTTATCGAATCGAAAATAATCGAATCGAATCGAATCGAAAATAACTGAACCGAGTCGATCGAATTGAGTTGAAAATAATCGAATCAAACCGAATTGAATCGAAAATAATCGAATCGAATCGAATAGAAAAGAATCGAATGGAATCGAAAAGAATCGAATCATATCGAATTGAATCGAAAAGAATCGAATCGAAGAGAACCGAAAAGAATCGAATCGAATACAATCGAAAAGAATCGTATCGAATCGAATCGAATTGAATCGAAAGAATCGATTCCAATCGAATTGAATTGAATAGAATCGAATCGAACAGTACCGAATCGAATTGATAAGATTCGAATCAAGTAAAATCGAAAAGAATCTAATTGAAACGAAAAGAATCCAATCGAATCGAATTGAAAGGAATCGAATCGAAAAAAATCGAATCGAAAAGAATCGAGTTGAGTTGAATCGAATCGAATCATATCGAATCGAAAAGAATCGAACCGAATCGAATTGAGTTGAAAAGAATTGAATCGAACTGAATCAAAAAGAATCGAATCGACCTGAATAGAAAAGAATCGAATCGAAATGTAACAAATTGAATCCAAATGATCGAATCGAATCAAATCGAAAAGAATCGAGCAGAATCGAATCGAAACGAAAAGAATCGAACTGAAAATAATCGAATCGAATCGAATAGAATCGAACAGAATTGAATCGAACGAAAAGAATCTTATCGAATCGAATCGAATCGAATGGAGAAGAATCAAATCGAACCGAATCGAAAAGAACTGAATCGAAAAGAATCGAATCGAAGAGAATCTAATCGAAACGAAAGGAATCAAATCGAATCCAAAACAATAGAATCGAAAACGAAAGAGGCGAATCGAATCGAATCGAAAAGAAGCGAAAAGAAAAAAAATCGAATCGAATCGAATCGAAAAGAATCGAATTAAAAAGAATAGAATCGAAACATTCGAATCGAAATGAATCGAATCGAATTAAATCGGTTTGAAAAGATCGAATCAAAAAACATCAAAGAGAATCGAAACGAATCGAATCAAATCGAATTGAAAAGAATCGTATCAAATCAAATCTAAAAGAATCGAATCGGGATCCCTGGGTGGTGCAGCGGTTTACCGCCTGCCTTTGGCCCAGGGCGCGATCCTGGAGACCCGGGGATCGAATCCCATGTCGGGCTCCCGGTGCATGGAGCCTGCTTCTCCCACTGCCTATGTCTCTGCCCCTCTCTCTCTTTCTCTCTGTGACTATCATAAATAAGTAAAAATAAAAAAAAATAAATAAAAATAATCGAATCGAATCGAATCGAATCAAAAAGAATGGAATCGAATTGATTCGCATTGAAAAGAATCGATCGAATCGTATTGAATCGAAAAGAATCGAATCGAATCGAATCGAAGAATCGAATCGAAACGAATCGAATCGAAAAGAATCGAATCGAAAAGAATCGAATCGAAGAATATCAAATCGAATTGAAAAGAATTGACTCAAATCGAAAAGAATCGAATCGAAACACAAAGAATCGAATCGAATCGAATTCGAAAGAATCGAATTGAATTGAAATGAGAAGAATCGAATCGAATTGCATCGAATCGAAAATAATTGAATCGAATTGAATAAAAAATAATCAAATCGAGTCGAATCAAAAATAATTGGAATTGAATCGAATCGATAATCGAACCGAATCGAATCCAATCGAGTCGAATCGAAAATAATCGAATCGAATCAAATGGATTCAAAAACAATTAAATCGAATCGAAAAGAATCGAATGGAATCGAAAAGAATCAAACCGAATCAAAAAGAATCGAAAAGAATTGAATCAAGAAGAATCGAAATGAATTGAATCGAGTAGAATCACATCGAAGCTAGGGTAAAAGAATCGAATCGAATCAAAAATTATCTAACTCAATCCAATGAAATCCAAAAGAATTGAATCGAATCGAATCGAAAAGATTCGAATCGAAATGTAACAAGTGGAATCCAAATGATCGAATCGAATCAAATCGAAAAGAATCGAATCGAAAAGAATCGAATTGAATTGAATCGATTCGAGAAGAATCGAATCGAAAAGAAGCGAATCGTATCAAATCGAATCGAATCGAAAAGAATCGAATCGAAGAGAATATAATCGAAACAAAAAGAATCGAATCGAATCGAATCAAAAAGAATCGAATCGAAACGACAAGAGGCGAATCGAATCGAATCGAAAAGAATCAAATTGAAAAGAATCGAATCAAATTGAAAAGAATCGAATCGAAAAAATCGAATCAAAAAGAATCGAATCGAATCGTATCGAATCGAAAAGAATCGAAAAGAATAGAATCGAATGGAATCGAATCGAAAAGAATCAATCGAATCGAATTGAATAGAAAAGAATCGAATAGATTCGAATCGACACGAATCGAAAAAAGTCGAAACGAATCGAATCATATCAAAGCGCAAAGAATCGAATCGAGTCCAAAAGAATCGAATCGAACTGAATCGAAAAGAATCGAATCGAACAGACCGAAAAGAATCGAATCGAAGAGAATCGTATCGAATCGAATCGAATAGAACCGAAAGAATCGAATCGATTCCAATCGACCTGAATCGAAAAGAATCGAATCGAACAGTATCGAATCTAATTGAAATGAATCGAATCAAATAAAATAGAAGAGAATCAAATCGAAACGAAAAGAATCGAATCGAATCGAATTGAAAAGAATTGAATCAAATCGAAAAGAATCGAATCGAAATGAAAAGAATCGAATCGAATCGATCGAAATGATCGATTTGAAAAGTATCGAGTTGAATCGAATCAAATCGAAAAGAATCAAATCGAATCGTATGGAATCAAAAAGAATCAAATCAAATCGAATCGAAAAGAATAGAACCGTATTTCATTGAATCGAAAAGAATTGAATCGAAAAGAATCGAGTCGAATCAAAACGAATCGAATCAAATCGAAAAGAATCGTATCGATTTGAATCGAAAAGAATCGGATCGAATCTTATATACTTGAATCAAAAAGAATCGAGTCGATTCAAATCAAAAAAATCAAACCGAATAGAAAAGAATCGAATCGAAAAGAAAAGAATCGATTCAAATCGAAAACCGAAAGGAATCAAAACGATTCGAATGGATACGAAACGAATCGAATCGAAAATAATAGAATCGAATCGTACCGAACCGAAATGAAAATAATCAAATGGAATCGAATTGAAAATAACCGAATCAAATCAAATCGAAAATAATTGAAGCGGGGATTCCTGGGAGGGGCAGCGGTTTAGTGCCTGCCTTTGGCCCAGGGCGCGATCCTGGAGACCCGGGATCAAATCCCACATAGGGCTCCCGGTGCTTGGAGCTTGCTTCTCCCTCTGCCTATCTCTGCCTCTCTCTCTCTCTCTGTGACTATCATAAATAAATAAAAAATTTAGAAAAAAAAAGAAAATAATTGAAGCGAATCTAATAGAAAATAGTTGATTCGCATTGAATCGAATCGAAAAACATCGAAATGAATTGAATTGAAAATAATGAAATCGAATCGAAAATAATCGAATCGAAAGTAATCTTATCGAATCGAAAATAATCGAATCGAATCGAATCGAAAATAACTGAACCGAGTCGATCGAATTGAGTTGAAAATAATCGAATCAAACCGAATTGAATCGAAAATAATCGAATCGAATCGAATAGAAAAGAATCGAATGGAATCGAAAAGAATCGAATCATATCGAATTGAATCGAAAAGAATCGAATCGAAGAGAACCGAAAAGAATCGAATCGAATACAATCGAAAAGAATCGTATCGAATCGAATCGAATTGAATTGAAAAGAATCGATTCCAATCGAATTGAATTGAATAGAATCGAATCGAACAGTACCGAATCGAATTGATAAGATTCGAATCAAGTAAAATCGAAAAGAATCTAATTGAAACGAAAAGAATCCAATCGAATCGAATTGAAAGGAATCGAATCGAAAAAATCGAATCGAAAAGAATCGAGTTGAGTTGAATCGAATCGAATCATATCGAATCGAAAAGAATCGAACCGAATCGAATTGAGTTGAAAAGAATTGAATCGAACTGAATCAAAAAGAATCGAATCGACCTGAATAGAAAAGAATCGAATCGAAATGTAACAAATTGAATCCAAATGATCGAATCGAATCAAATCGAAAAGAATCGAGCAGAATCGAATCGAAACGAAAAGAATCGAACTGAAAATAATCGAATCGAATCGAATAGATTCGAACAGAATTGAATCGAACGAAAGAATCTTATCGAATCGAATCGAATCAAATGGAGAAGAATCAAATCGAACCGAATCGAAAAGAACTGAATCGAAAAGAATCGAATCGAAGAGAATCTAATCGAAACGAAAGGAATCAAATCGAATCCAAAACAATAGAATCGAAACGAAAAGAGGCGAATCGAATCGAATCGAAAAGAAGCGAAAAGAAAAAAATCGAATCGAATCGAATCGAAAAGAATCGAATTAAAAAGAATAGAATCGAAACATTGGAATCGAAATGAATCGAATCGAATTAAATCGGTTGAAAAGATCGAATCAAAAAACATCAAAGAGAATCGAAACGAATCGAATCAAATCGAATTGAAAAGAATCGTATCAAATCAAATCTAAAAGAATCGAATCGGGATCCCTGGGTGGTGCAGCGGTTTACCGCCTGCCTTTGGCCCAGGGCGCGATCCTGGAGACCCGGGATCGAATCCCATGTCGGGCTCCCGGTGCATGGAGCCTGCTTCTCCCACTGCCTATGTCTCTGCCCCTCTCTCTCTTTCTCTCTGTGACTATCATAAATAAGTAAAAATAAAAAAATAAATAAAAATAATCGAATCGAATCGAATCGAATCAAAAAGAATGGAATCGAATTGATTCGCATTGAAAAGAATCGATCGAATCGTATTGAATCGAAAAGAATCGAATCGAATCGAATCGAAGAATCGAATCGAAACGAATCGAATAGAAAAGAATCGAATCGAAAAGAATCGAATCGAAGAATATCAAATCGAATTGAAAAGAATTGACTCAAATCGAAAAGAATCGAATCGAAACACAAAGAATCGAATCGAATCGAATTCGAAAGAATCGAATTGAATTGAAATGAGAAGTATCGAATCGAATTGCATCGAATCGAAAATAATTGAATCGAATTGAATAAAAAATAATCAAATCGAGTCGAATCAAAAATAATTGGAATTGAATCGAATCGATAATCGAACCGAATCGAATCCAATCGAGTCGAATCGAAAATAATCGAATCGAATCAAATGGATTCAAAATCAATTAAATCGAATCGAATCGAAAAGAATCGAATTGAATCGAAAAGAATCAAACCGAATCAAAAAGAATCGAAAAGAATTGAATCAAGAAGATTCGAAATGAATTGAATCGAGTAGAATCAAATCGAAGCTAGGGTAAAAGAATCGAATCGAATCAAAAATTATCTAAATCAATCCAGTGAAATCCAAAAGAATTGAATCGAATCGAATCGAAAAGATTCGAATCGAAATGTAACAAGTGGAATCCAAATGATCGAATCGAATCAAATCGAAAAGAATTGAATCGAAGAGAATCGAATTGAATTGAATCGATTCGAGAAGAATCGAATCGAAAAGAATCGAATCGAATCGAAAAGAATCGAATCGAAGAGAATATAATCGAAACGAAAAGAATCGAATCGAATCGAATCAAAAAGAATCGAATCGAAACGACAAGAGGCGAATCGAATGGAATCGAAAAGAATCAAATTGAAAAGAATCGAATCAAATTGAAAAGAATCTAATCGAAAAAATCGAATCAAAAAGAATCGAATCGAATCGAAAAGAATCGAATCGAATCGAAAAGAATAGAATCGAATCGAAAAGAATCGAATCGAATCGAAAAGAATAGAATCAAATGGAATCGAATCGAAAAGAATCAATCGAATCGAATTGAATAGAAAAGAATCGAATAGATTCGAATCGACACGAATCGAAAAAAGTCGAAACGAATCGAATCATATCAAAGCGAAAAGAATCGAATCGAATCAAAAAGCATCGAATCGAACTGAATCGAAAAGAATCGAATCGATGGAAATGATCGAATTGAAAAGTATCGAGTTGAATCGAATCAAATCGAAAAGAATCAAATCGAATCGTATCGAATCAAAAAGAATCAAATCGAATCGAATCGAATAGAATCGTATTTCATTGAATCGAAAAGAATTGAATCGAAAAGAATCGAGGCGTATCAAAACGAATCGAATCAAATCGAAAAGAATCGTATCGATTTGAATCGAAAAGAATCGGATCGAATCTTATATACTTGAATCAAAAAGAATCGAGTCGATTCAAATCAAAAAAATCAAACCGAATAGAAAAGAATCGAATCAAAAAGAAAAGAATCGATTCAAATCAAAAACCGAAAGGAATCAAAACGATTCGAATGGATACAAAACGAATCGAATCGAAAATAATAGAATCGAATCGCAGCGAATCGAAATGAAAATAATCAAATGGAATCGAATTGAAAATAACCGAATCAAATCAAATCGAAAATAAATGAAGCGAATCTAATAGAAAATAATCGATTCGCATGAATCGAATCGAAAAACATCGAAATGAATTGAATTGAAAATAATGAAATCGAATCGAAAATAATCGAATCGAAAGTAATCTTATCGAATCGAAAATAATCGAATCGAATCGAATCGAAAATAATTGTACCGAGTCGATCGAATTGAGTTGAAAATAATCGAATCGAACCGAATTGAATCGAAAATAATCGAATCGAACTGAATAGAAAAGAATCGAATCGAAATGTAACAAATTGAATCCAAATGATCGAATTGAATCAAATCGAAAGAATCGAACAGAATCGAATCGAAACGAAAAGAATCGAACTGAAAATAATCGAATCGAATCGAATAGAATCGAACAGAATTGAATCGAACGAAAAGAATCTTATCGAATCGAATCGAAAAGAATCGAATCGAATCGAATCGAAAAGAATTGAATCGAAGAATATCAAATCGAATTGAAAAGAATTGACTCAAATCCAAAAGAATCGAATCGAAACACAAAGAATCGAATCGAATCGAATTCGGAAGAATCGAATTGAAATGAGAAGAATCGAATCGAATTGCATCGAATCGAAAATAATTGAATCGAATTGTATAAAAAATAATCAAATCGAGTCGAATCAAAAATAATTGGAATTGAATCGAATCGATAATCGAACCGAATCGAATCAAATCGAGTCGAATCGAAAATAATCGAATCGAATCAAATGGATTAAAAAACAATTAAATCGAGGGAGGGAGGAGCAAGATGGCGGAAGAGTAGGGTCTCCAAATCACCTGTCTCCACCAAACTACCTAGAAAACCTTCAAATTATCCTGAAAATCTATGAATTCGGCCTGAGATTTAAAGAGAGACCAGCTGGAATGCTACAGTGAGAAGAGTTCGCGCATCTATCAAGGTAGGAAGACGGGGAAAAAGAAATAAAGAAACAAAGGCCTCCAAGGGGGAGGGGCCCCGCGAGGAGCCGGGCTGAGGCCGGGGCGAGTGTCCCCAGGACAGGAGAGCCCCGTCCCGGAGGAGCAGGAGCTGCACCGACCTTCCCGGGCGGAAGAGGCTCCAGGGAGGTGGAGCAGGACCCGGCAGGGCGAGGATGCCCTCGGGCTCTCCGGGGACAGTAACAGCAACTGCGCGCCCAGGAGAGTGCGCCCGAGCTTCCCTAAGGGCTTTGCCAGCGCGCACGGCGGGAACACGGCGGGGGACCGGGGGACCCGGAGCAGCTCGGGGGGCTCGGGCCGGCGGCTCCGCGGAGGGGGCTGCGCGGCCCCGGGAGCAGCTCGGAGGGGCTCGGGCAGAGGAAGATGCTCCGTGCAGAGGGCCTCGAGCGGTTCCAGGAGCAGCTCGGAGGGGCTTGGGCGGCAGCTCCGCGGAAGGGGCTGCGCGGCCGGGAGCGCTGAATCCACCAGCGCAGGCTCCGGAGCACAGGGCCGCGGGACACAGCCCAGGATCCGGCCTCCCCCGGGACAGGCAGAGGACGGGTCGGCCCAGGACAGCAAGGACGCTCCTGCCCCAGCTGAGCAGATCAGCGGCCCCGCACCGGAGCTCCAGCCCTGCAGACGGAGTTCCTGCCGGAGCTGATATCCAGGTTTCCAGAGCTGCCGCCCCGCCACTGGGGCTGTTCCTCCTGCGGCCTCAGGGGGTAAACAACCCCCACTGAGCCCTGCACCAGGCAGGGGCACAGCAGCTCCCCCAACTGTTAACACCTGAGAATCAGCACAACAGGCCCCTCTCCCAGAACACCAGCTAGACTGACAACTTCCAGGAGAAGCCAAGGGACTTAAAGAACACAGAATCAGAAGATACTCCCCGGTGGTTCTTTTTTTGTTTGTTTGTTGTTTTTGTTTTTGTTTTTGTTTTGTTTTTGTTTTGTTTTGCTTTTGATTTGTTTCCTTCCCCCACCCCCTTTTTTTTTCTCCTTTCTTTTTCTTTCTCTTTTCTTCTTTTTTTTCGTTTTTTTTTTCTTTTTCTTCCCTTTTTTTTCTCTTTCTCTTTTCTCTCCTCTCTTTTTCTCTTTCCTTTTCCCAATACAACTTGCTTTTGGCCACTCTGCACTGAGCAAAATGACTAGAAGGAAAACCTCACCTCAAAAGAAAGAATCAGAAACAGTCCTCTCTCCCACAGAGTTACAAAAATCTGGATTACAATTCAATGTTAGAAAGCCAATTCAGAAGCACTATTACACAGCTACTGGAGGCTCTAGAAAAAAGCATAAAGGACTCAAGAGACTTCATGACTGCAGAATTTAGATCCAATAGGGCAGAAATTAAAAATCAATTGAATGAGATGCAATCCAAACTAGAAGTCCTAACGACGAGGGTTAACAGGGTGGAAGAACAGTGAGTGACCTAGAAGACAAGTTGATAGCAAAGAGGGAAACTGAGGAAAAAAGAGACAAACAATTAAAAGACCATGAAGATAGATTAAGGGAAATAAACGAAAGCCTGAGGAAGAAAAAACCTACGTTTAATTGGGGTTCCCGAGGGCGCCGAAAGGGACAGAGGGCCAGAATATGTATTTGAACAAATTCTAGCTGAAAACTTTCCTAATCTGGGAAGGGAAACAGGCATTCAGATCCAGGAAATAGAGAGATCCCCCCCTAAAATCAATAAAAAACCGTTCAACAACCTCGACATTTAATAGTGAAGCTTGCAAATTCCAAAGATAAAGAGAAGATCCTTAAAGCAGCAAGAGACAAGAAATCCCTGACTTTTATGGGGAGGAGTATTAGGGTAACAGCAGACCTCTCCACAGAGACCTGGCAGGCCAGAAAGGGCTGGCAGGATATATTCAGGGTCCTAAATGAGAAGAACATGCAACCAAGAATACTTTATCCAGCAAGGCTCTCATTCAAAATGGAAGGAGAGATAAAGAGCTTCCAAGACAGGCAGCAAACTAAAGAATATGTGACCTCCAAACCAGCTCTGCAAGAAATTTTAAGGGGGACTCTTAAAATTCCCCTTTAAGAAGAAGTTAGTGGAACAGTCCACAAAACAAAGACTGAATAGATATCATGATGACACTAAACTCATATCTCTCAATAGTAACTCTGAATGTGAACGGGCTTAATGACCCCATCAAAAGGCGCAGGGTTTCAGACTGGATAAAAAAAGCAGGACCCATCTATTTGCTGTCTACAAGAGACTCATTTTAGACAGAAGGACACCTACAAGCCTGAAAATAAAAGGTTGGAGGACCATTTACCATTCGAATGGTCCTCAAAAGAAAGCAGGGGTAGCCATCCTTATATCAGATAAACTAAAATTTACCCCAAAGACTGTAGTGAGAGATGAAGAGGGACACTATCTCATACTTAAAGGATCTATTCAACAAGAGGACTTAACAATCCTCAATATATATGCTCCGAATGTGGGAGCTGCCAAATATATAAATCAATTATTAACCAAAGTGAAGAAATACTTAGATAATAATACACTTATACTTGGTGACTTCAATCTAGCTCTTTCTATACTCGATAGGTCTTCTAAGCAAAACATCTCCAAAGAAACGAGAGCTTTAAATGATACACTGGACCAGATGGATTTCACAGATATCTATAGAACTTTACATCCAAACTCAACTGAATACACATTCTTCTCAAGCGCACATGGAACTTTCTTCTCCAGAATAGACCACATATTGGGTCACAAAATCGGGTCTGAACCGATACCAAAAGATTGGGATTGTCCCCTGCATATTCTCGAACCATAATGCCTTGAAATTAGAACTAAATCACAACAAGAAGTTTGGAAGGACCTCAAACACATGGAGGTTAAGGACCATCCTGCTAAATGATAAAAGGGTCAACCAGGAAATTAAGGAAGAATTAAAAAAGATTCATGGAAACTAATGAGAATGAAGATACAACCGTTCAAAATCTTTGGGATGCAGCAAAAAGCAGTCCTAAGGGGGAAATACATCGCAATACAAGCATCCATTCAAAAACTGGAAAGAACTCAAATACAAAAGCTAACCTTACACATAAAGGAGCTAGAGAAAAAACAGCAAATAGATCGACACCCAAGAGAAGAAGGGAGTTAATAAAGATTCGAGCAGAACTCAACGAAATCGAGACCAGAAGACTGTGGAACAGATCAACAGAACCAGGAGTTGGTTCTTTGAAAGAATTAATAAGATAGATAAACCATTAGCCAGCCTTATTAAAAGAAGAGAGAGAAGACTCAAATTAATAAAATCATGAATAAGAAAGGAGAGCTCACTACCAACACCAAGGAAATACAAACGATTTTAAAACATATTATGAACAGCATACGCCAATAAATTAGGCAATCTAGAAGAAATGGACGCATTCCTGGAAAGCCACAAACTACCAAAACTGGAACAGGAAGAAATAGAAAACCTGAACAGGCCAATAACCAGGGAGGAAATTGAAGCAGTCATCAAAACCTCCCAAGACACAAGAGTCCAGGGCCAGATGGCTTCCCAGGAGAATTTTAATCAAACGTTTAAAGAAGAAATCATACCTATTCTCCTAAAGCTGTTTGGAAAGATAGAAAGAGATGGAGTACTTCCAAATTCGTTCTATGAAGCCAGCATCACCTTAATTCCAAAGCCAGACAAGACCCCGCCAAAAAAGGAGAATTACAGACCAATATCCCTGATGAACATGGATGCAAAAATTCTCAACAAGATACTGGCCAATAGGATCCAACAGTACATTAAGAAAATTATTCACCATGACCAAGTAGGATTTATCCCTGGGACACCAGGCTGGTTTCAACACCCGTAAAACAATCAATGTGATTCATCATATCAGCAAGAGAAAAACCAAGAACCATATGATCCTCTCATTGGATGCAGAGAAAGCATTGGACAAAATACAGCATCCATTCCTGATCAAAACTCTTCAGAGCGTAGGGATAGAGGGAACATTCCTCGACATCTTAAAAGCCATCTATGAAAAGCCCACAGCAAATATCATTCTCAATGGGGAAGCACTGGGAGCCTTTCCCCTAAGATCAGGAACAAGACAGGGATTGTCCACTCTCACCACTGCTATTCAACATAGTACTGGAAGTCCTAGCCTCAGCAATCAGACAAACAAAAAGACATTAAAGGCATTCAAATTGGCAAAGAAGAAGTCAAACTCTCCCTCTTCACCGATGACATGATACTCTACATAGAAAACCCAAAAGTCTCCACCCCAAGATTGCTAGAACTCATACAGCAATTCGGTAGCAGTGGCAGGATACAAAATCAATGCCCAGAAGTCAGTGGCATTTCCTATACACTAACAATGAGACTGAAGAAAGAGAAATTAAGGAGTCAATCCCATTTACAATTGCACCCAAAAGCATAAGATACCTAGGAATAAACCTCACCAAAGATGTAAAGGATCTATACCCTCAAAACTATAGAACACTTCTGAAAGAAATTGAGGAAGACACAAAGAGATGGAAAAATATTCCATGCTCATGGATTGGCAGAATTAATATTGTGAAAATGTCAATGTTACCCAGGGCAATGTACACGTTTAATGCAATCCCTATCAAAATACCATGGACTTTCTTCAGAGAGTTAGAACAAATTATTTTAAGATTGTGTGGAATCAGAAAAGACCCCCCGAATAGCCAGGGGAATTTTAAAAAAGAAAACCATATCTGGGGGCATCACAATGCCAGATTTCAGGTTGTACTACAAAGCTGTGGTCATCAAGACAGTGTGGTACTGGCACAAAAACAGACACATAGATCAGTGGAACAGAATAGAGAATCCAGAAGTGGACCCTGAACTTTATGGGCAACTAATATTCGATAAAGGAGGAAAGACTATCCATTGGAAGAAAGACAGTCCTCTTCAATAAATGGTGCTGGGAAAATTGGACATCCACATGCAGAAGAATGAAACTAGACCACTCTCTTTCACCATACACAAAGATAAACTCAAAAATGGATGAAAGATCTAAATGTGAGACAAGATTCCATCAAAATCCTAGAGAAGAACACAGGCAACACCCTTTTTGAACTCGGCCATAGTAACTTCTTTCAAGATACATCCACGAAGGCAAAAGAAACAAAAGCAAAAATGAACTATTGGGACTTCATCAAGATAAGAAGCTTTTGCACAGCAAAGGATACAGTCAACAAAACTCAAAGACAACCTACAGAATGGGAGAAGATATTTGCAAATGACATATCAGACAAAGGGCTAGTTTCCAAGATCTATAAAGAACTTATTAAACTGAACACCAAAGAAACAAACAATCCAATCATGAAATGGGCAAAAGACAATGACAGAAATCTCACAGAGGAAGACATAGACATGGCCAACATGCATATGAGAAAATGCTCTGCATCACTTGCCATCAGGGAAATACAAATCAAAACCACAATGAGATACCACCTCACACCAGTGAGAATGGGGAAAATTAACAAGGCAGGAAACAACAAATGTTGGAGAGGATGCGGAGAAAAGGGAACCCTCTTACACTGTTGGTGGGAATGTGAACTGGTGCAGCCACTCTGGAAAACTGTGTGGAGGTTCCTCAAACAGTTAAAATAGACCTGCCCTACGACCCAGCAATTGCACTGTTGGGGATTTACCCCAAAGATACAAATGCAATGAAACGCCGGGACACCTGCACCCCGATGTTTCTAGCAGCAATGGCCACGATAGCCAAACTGTGGAAGGAGCCTCGGTGTCCAACGAAAGATGAATGGATAAAGAAGATGTGGTTATATATACAATGGAATATTACTCAGCTATTAGAAATGACAAAAACCCACCATTTGCTTCAACGTGGATTTGAACTGGAGGGTATTATGCTGAGTGAAGTAAGTCAGTCGGAGAAGGACAAACATTATATGTTCTCATTCATTTGGGGAATATAAATAATAGTGAAGGGAAAATAAGGGAAGGGAGAAGAAATGTGTGGGAAATATCAGAAAGGGAGACAAAACGTAAAGACTGCTAACTCTGGGAAACGAACTAGGGGTGGTAGAAGGGGAGGAGGGCGGGGGGTGGGAGTGAATGGTGACGGGAACTGGGTGTTATTCTGTATGTTAGTAAATTGAACAACAATAAAAAAAAACAAAAAAAAAACAAAAACAATTAAATCGAATCGAATCGAAAAGAATCAAACCGAATCAAAAAGAATCGAAAAGAATTGAATCAAGAAGAATCGAAATGAATTGAATCGAGTAGAATAAAATCGAAGCTAGGGTAAAAGAATCGAGTCGAATCAAAAATTATCTAAATCAATCCAATGAAATCCAAAAGAATTGAATCGAATCGAATCGAAAAGATTCGAATCGAAATGTAACAAATGGAATCCAAATGATCGAATCGAATCAAATCGAAAAGAATCGAATCGAAAAGAATCGAATTGATGTGAATCGATTCGAGAAGAATCGAATCGAAAAAAATCGAATCGTATCGAATCGAATCGAATCGAAAAGAATCGAATCGAAACGACAAGAGGCGAATCGAATCGAATCGAAAAGAATCAAATTGAAAAGAATCGAATCGAATTGAAAAGAATCGAATCGAAAAAATCGAATCAAAAAGAATCGAATCGAATCGTATCGAATCGAAAAGAATCAAATCGAATCGAAAAGAATAGAATCGAATGGAATCGAATCGAAAAGAATCAATCGAATCGAAATGAATAGAAAAGAATCGAATAGATGCGAATCGACACGAATCGAAAAAAGTTGAAACGAATCGAATCATATCAAAGTGAAAAGAATCGAATCGAATCCAAAAGAATCGAATCGAACTGAATCGAAAAGAATCGAATCGAACAGACTGAAAAGAATCGAATCGAAGAGAATCGTATCGAATCGAATCGAATAGTACCGAAAGAATCGAATCGATTCCAATCGACCTGAATCGAAAAGAATCGAATCGAACATATCGAATCTAATTGAAATGAATCGAATCAAATAAAATAGAAGAGAATCAAATCGAAACGAAAAGAATCGAATCGAATCGAATTGAAAAGAATTGAATCGAATCGAAAAGAATCGAATCGAAATGAAAAGAATCGAATCGAATCGATCGAAATGATCGAATTGAAAAGTATCGAGTTGAATCGAATCAAATCGAAAAGAATCAAATCGAATCGTATCGAATCAAAAAGAATCAAATCAAATCGAATCGAAAAGAATAGAATCGTATTTCATTGAATCGAAAAGAATTGAATCGAAAAAGAATCGAGTCGAATCAAAACGAATCGAATCAATTCGAAAAGAATCGTATCGATTTGAATCGAAAAGAATCGGATCGGATCTTATATACTTGAATCAAAAAGAATCGAGTCGATTCAAATCAAAAATATCAAAACCAAATAGAAAAGAATCGAAAAGAAAAGAATCGATTCAAATCGAAAACCGAAAGGTATCAAAACGATTCGAATGGATAAGAAACGAATCGAAAATAATAGAATCGAATCGCACCGAATCGAAATGAAAATAATCAAATGGAATCGAATTGAAAAATAACCGAATCAAAATCAAATCGAAAATAATTGAAGCGAATCTAATAGAAAATAATCGATTCGCCTTGAAACGAATCGAAAAACATCGAAATGAACTGAATTGAAAATAATGAAATCGAATCGAAAATAATCGAATCGAAAGTAATCTTATCGAATCGAAAATAATCGAATCGAATCGAATCGAAAATAATTGAACCGAGTCGATCGAATTGAGTTGAAAATAATCGAATCGAACCGAATTGAATCGAAAATAATCAAATCGAATCGAATAGAAAAGAATCGAATGGAATCGAAAAGAATCGAATCATATCGAATTGAATCAAAAAGAATGGAATCGTATCGAATGGAATCGAAAAGAATCGAATCATATCGAATTGAATCGAAAAGAATCGAATCGAAGAGAACCGAAAAGAATCGAATCGAATACAATCGAAAAGAATCGTATCAAATCGAATCGAATTGAATCGAAAAGAATCGATTCCAATCGAATTGAATTGAATAGAATAGAATCGAACAGTATCGAATCGAATTGGTAAGATTCGAATCAAATAAAATTGAAAAGAATCTAATTGAAACGAAAAGAATCCAATCGAATCGAATTGAAAGGAATCGAATCGAAAAAATCGAATCGAAAAGAATCGAGTTGAGTTGAATCGAATCGAATGATATCGAATCGAAAAGAATCGAACGGAATCGAATAGAATTGAAAAGAATTGAATCGAACTGAATCAAAAAGAATCGAATCGACCTGAATAGAAAAGAATCGAATCGAAATGTAACAAATTGAATCCAAATGATCGAATCGAATCAAATCCAAAAGAATCAAATTGAAACGAAAAGAATCGAATAGAATCTAACTGAAAATAATCGAATCGAATCGAATCGAATCGAATAGAATCGAACAGAATTGAATCGAACGAAAAGAATCTTATCGAATCGAATCGAAAAGAATCGAATCGAATCGAATGGAGGAGAATCAAATCGAACCGAATCGAAAAGAACTGAATCGAAAAGAATCGAATCGAAGAGAATCTAATCGAAACGAAAAGAATCAAATCGAATCCAAAAGAATAGAATCGAAACGAAAAGAGGCGAATCGAATCGAATCGAAAAGAAGCGAATAGAAAAAAAATCGAATCGAATCGAATCGAAAGAATCGAATTAAAAAGAATAGAATCGAAACATTCGAATCGAAATGAATCGACTCGAATTAAATCGGTTGAAAGATCGAATCAAAAAACATCAAAGAGAATCGAAACGAATCGAATCGAATCAAATCGAATTGAAAAGAATCGTATCAAATCAAATCTAAAAGAATCGAATCGAATCGAATCAAAAAGAATGGAATCGAATTGATTCGCATCGAAAAGAATCGATCGAATCGTAGTGAAATCGAAAAGAATCGAATCGAATGGAATCGAATCGAATAAAAGAATCGAATCGAATCGAATCGAAAAGAATTGAATCGAAGAATATCAAATCGAATTGAAAAGAATTGACTCAAATCGAAAAGGATCGAATCGAAAAACAAAGAATAGAATCGAATCGAATTCGAAAGAATCGAATTGAATTGAAATGAGAAGAATCGAATCGAATTGCATCGAATCGAAAATAATTGAATCGAATTGAATAAAAATAATCAAATCGAGTCGAATCAAAAATAATTGGAATTGAATCGAATCGATAATCGAACCGAATCGATCCAATCGAGTCGAATCGAAAATAATCGAATCGAATCAAATGGATTCAAAAACAATTATCGAATCGAATCGAAAAGATTCGAATTGAATCGAAAAGAATCAAACCGAATCAAAAAGAATCGAAAAGAATTGAATCAAGAAGAATCGAAATGAATTGAATCGAGTAGAATCAAATCGAAGCTAGGGTAAAAGAATCGAATCGAATCAAAAATTATCTAAATCAATCCAATGAAATCCAAAAGAATTGAATCGAATCGAATCAAAAAGATTCGAATCGAAATGTAACAAGTGGAATCCAAATGATCGAATCGAATCAAATCGAAAAGAATCGAATCGAAAAGAATCGAATTGAATTGAATCGATTCGAGAAGAATCGAATCGAAAAAGCATCGAATCGTATCAAATCGAATCGAATCGAAAAGAATCGAATCGAAGAGAATAGAATCGAAACGAAAAGAATCGAATCGAATCGAATCAAAAAGAATCGAATCGAAACGACAAGAGGCGAATCGAATCGAATCGAAAAGAATCAAATTGAAAAGAATCGAATCGAATTGAAAAGAATCGAATCGAAAAAATCGAATCGAAAATAATCGAATCGAATCGAAAAGAATCGAATCGAATCGAAAAGAATAGAATCGAATGGAAATCGAATCGAAAAGAATCAATCGACTCGAATTGAATAGAAAAGAATCGAATAGATTCGAATCGACACGAATCGAAAAAAAGTCGAAACGAATCGAATCATATCAAAGCGAAAAGAATCGAATCGAATCAAAAAGCATCGAATCGAACTGAATCGAAAAGAATCGAATCGAACAGACCGAAAAGAATCGAATCGAAGAGAATCGTATCGAATCGAATCGAATAGAACCGAAAGAATCGAATCGATTCCAATCGACCTGAATCGAAAAGAATCGAATCGAACATATCGAATCTAATTGAAATGAATCGAATCAAATAAAATAGAAGAGAATCAAATCGAAACGAAAAGAATCGAATCGAATCGAATTGAAAAGAATTGAATCGAATCGAAAAGAATCGAATCGAAATGAAAAGAATCGAATCGAATCGATCGAAATGATCGAATTGAAAAGTATCGAGTTGAATCGAATCAAATCGAAAAGAATCAAATCGAATCATATCGAATCAAAAAGAATCAAATCGAATCGAATAGAATCGTATTTCATTGAATCGAAAAGAATTGAATCGAAAAGAATCGAGTCGAATCAAAACAATCGAATCAAATCGAAAAGAATCGTATCGATTTGAATCGAAAAAAATCGGATCGAATCTTATATACTTGAATCAAAAAGAATCGAGTTGATTCAAATCAAAAAATCAAACCGAATAGAAAAGAATCGAATCGAAAAGAAAAGAATCGATTCAAATCGGAAACCGAAAGGAATCAAAACGATTCGAATGGATACGAAACGAATCGAATCGCACCGAATCGAAATGAAAATAATCAAATGGAATCGAATTGAAAAATAACCGAATCAAATCAAATCGAAAATACTTGAAGCGAATCTAATAGAAAATAATCGATTCGCATTGAATCGAATCGAAAAACATCGAAATGAATTGAATTGAAAATAATGAAATCGAATCGAAAATAATCGAATCGAAAGTAATCTTATCGAATCGAAAATAATCGAATCGAATCGAATCGAATCGAAAATAATTGAACCGAGTCGATCGAATTGAGTTGAAAATAATCGAATCAAACCGAATTGAATCGAAAATAATCGAATCGAATCGAATAGAAAAGAATCGAATGGAATCGAAAAGAATCGAATCATATCGAATTGAATCAAAAAGAATCGAATCGTATCGAATGGAATCGAAAAGAATCGAATCATATCGAATTGAATCGAAAAGAATCGAATCGAAGAGAACCGAAAAGAATCGAATCGAATACAATCGAAAAGAATCGTATCGAATCGAATCGAATTGAATCGAAAAAGAATCGATTCCAATCGAATTGAATTGAATAGAATCGAATCGAACAGTACCGAATCGAATTGATAAGATTCGAATCAAATAAAATCGAAAAGAATCTAATTGAAACGAAAAGAATCCAATCGAATCGAATTGAAAGGAATCGAATCGAAAAATCGAATCGAAAAGAATCGAGTTGAGTTGAATCGAATCGAATCATATCGAATCGAAAAGAATCGAACCGAATCGAATTGAATTGAAAAGAATTGAATCGAACTGAATCAAAAAGAATCGAATCGACCTGAATAGAAAAGAATCGAATCGAAATGTAACAAATTGAATCCAAATGATCGAATCGAATCAAATCGAAAAGAATCGAACAGAATCGAATCAAAACGAAAAGAATCGACTGAAAAATAAACGAAACGAATCGAATCGAATAGAATCGAACAGAATTGAATCGAACGAAAAGAATCTTATCGAATCGAATAAAATCGAATGGAGAAGAATCAAATCGAACCGAATCGAAAAGAACTGAATCGAAAAGAATCGAATCGAAGAGAATCTAATCGAAATGAAAAGAATCAAATCGAATCCAAAACAATAGAATCGAAACGAAAAGAGGCGAATCGAATCGAATCGAAAAGAAGCGAATAGAAAAAAACCGAATCGAATCGAATCGAAAAGAATCGAATTAAAAGAATAGAATCGAAACATTCGAATCGAAATGAATCGAATCGAATCAAATCGGTTGAAAAGATCGAATCAAAAAACATCAAAGAGAATCGAAACGAATCGAATCGAATCAAATCGAATTGAAAGAATCGTATCAAATCAAATCTAAAAGAATCGAATCGGGATCCCTGGGTGGTGCAGCGGTTTAGCGCCTGCCTTTGGCCCAGGGCACGATCCTGGAGACCCGGGATCGAATCCCATGTCGGGCTCCCGGTGCATGGAGCCTGCTTCTCCCACTGCCTATGTCTCTGCCCCTCTCTCTCTTTCTCGCTGTGACTATCATAAATAAATAAAAATAAAAAAAATAATAGAATCGAATCGAATCGAATCAAAAAGAATGGAATCGAATTGATTCGCATCGAAAAGAATCGATCGAATCGTATTGAATCGAAAAGAATCGAATCGAATCGAAGAATCGAATCGAACGAATCGAATCGAAAAGAATCGAATCGAAAAGAATTGAATCGAAGAATATCATATCGAATTGAAAAGAATTGACTCAAATCGAAAAGAATCGAATCGAAACACAAGAATCGAATCGAATCGAATTCGAAAGAATCGAATTGAATTGAAATGAGAAGAATCGAATCGAATTGCATCGAATCGAAAATAATTGAATCGAATTGATAAAAAATAATCAAATCGAGTCGAATAAAAAAAATAATTGGAATTGAATCGAATCGATAATCGAACCGAATCGAATCCAATCGAGTCGAATCGAAAATAATCGAATCGAATCAAATGGATTCAAAAACAAATTAAATCGAATCGAAAAGAATCGAATGGAATCGAAAAGAAATCAAACCGAATCAAAAAGAATCGAAAAGAATTGATCAAGAAGAATCGAAATGAATTGAATCGAGTAGAATCAAATCGAAGCTAGGGTAAAAGAATCGAATCGAATCAAAAATTATCTAAATCAATCCAATGAAATCCAAAAGAATTGAATCGAATCGAATCGAAAAGATTCGAATCGAAATGTAACAAGTGGAATCCAAATGATCGAATCGAATCAAATCGAAAAGAATCGAATCGAAAAGAATCGAATTGAATTGAATCGATTCGAGAAGAATCGAATCGAAAAGAATCGAATCGAATCGAAGAGAATATAATCGAAACAAAAAGAATCGAATCGAATCGAATCAAAAAGAATCGAATCGAAACGGCAAGAGGCGAATCGAATCGAATCGAAAAGAATCAAATTGAAAAGAATCGAATCAAATTGAAAGAATCGAATCGAAAAAATCTTATCAAAAAGAATCGAATCGAATCGAAAAGATCGAATCGAATCGAAAAGAATAGAATCGAATGGAATCGAATCGAAAAGAATCAATCGAATCGAATTGAACAGAAAGAATCGAATAGATTCGAATCGACACGAATCGAAAAAAGTCGAAACGAATCGAATCATATCAAAGCGAAAAGAATCGAATCGAATCAAAAAGAATCGAATCGAACTGAATCGAAAAGAATCGAATCGAACAGTACCGAATCGAATTGATAAGATTCGAATCAAATAAAATCGAAAAGAATCTAGTTGAAACGAAAAGAATCCAATCGAATCGAATCGAATTGAAAGGAATCGAATTGAAAAAATCGAATCGAAAAGAATCGAGTTGAGTTGAATCGAATCGAATCATATCGAATCGAAAAGAATCGATCGAATTGAAAAGAATCGAATCGAACTGAATCAAAAAGAATCGAATCGAACTGAATAGAAAAGGAATCGAATCGAAATGTAACAAATTGAATCCAAATGATCGAATCGAATCAAATCGAAAAGAATCGAGCAGAATCGAATCGAAACGAAAAAGAATCGAACTGAAAAATAATCGCATCGAATCGAATCGAATAGATCGAATAGAATTGGAATCGAACGAAAGAATCTTATCGAATCGAATCGAAAAGAATTGAATCGAATGGAGAAGAATCAAATCGAAACCGAATCGAAAAGAACTGATCGAAAAGAATCGAATCGAAGAGAAATCTAATCGAAACGAAAAGAATCAAATCGAATCCAAAAGAATAGAATCGAAACGAAAAGAGGCGACTCGAATCGAATCAAAAAGAAGCGAATAGAAAAAAATCGAATCGAATCGAATCGAAAAGTATCGAATTGAAAAGAATAGAATCGAAAAATTCGAATCGAATCAAATCGAATGAATCGAATCGAATTAAATCGGTTGAAAAGATCGATCAAAAAATCAAAGAGAATCGAAACGAATCGAAACGAATCGAATTGAATCAAATCGAATTGAAAAGAATCGTATCAAATCAAATCTAAAAGAATCGAATCGAATCGAATCAAAAAGAATGGAATCGAATTGATTCGCATCGAAAAGAATCGATCGAATCGTATTGAATCGAAAGAATCGAATCGAATGGAATCGAATCGAATCGAAAGAATCGAATCGAATCGAATCGAAAAGAATTGAATCGAAGAATATCAATCGAATTGAAAAGAATTGACTCAAATCGAAAAGGATCGAATCGAACAAAAAGAATCGAATCGAATCGAATTCGAAAGAATCGAATTGAATTGAAATGAGAAGAATCGAATCGAATTGCATCGAATCGAAAATAATTGAACGAATTGAATAAAAAATAATCAAATCGAGTCGAATCAAAATAATTGGAATTGAATCGAATCGATAATCGAACCGAATCGAATCCAATCGAGTCGAATCGAAAATAATCGAATCGAATCAAATGGATTCAAAACAATTAAATCGAATCGAAAAGAATCGAATGGAATCGAAAAGAATCAAACCGAATCAAAAAGAATCGAAAAATTGAATCAAGAAGAATCGAAATGAATTGAATCGAGTAGAATCACATCGAAGCTAGGTAAAGAATCGAATCGAATCAAAAATTATCTAAATCAATCCAATGAAATCCAAAAGAATTGAATCGAATCGAATCGAAAAGATTCGAATCGAAATGTAACAAGTGGAATCCAAATGATCGAATCGAATCAAATCGAAAAGAATCGAATCGAAAAGATCGATTGAATTGAATCGATTCGAGAAGAATCGAATCGAAAAGAAGCGAATCGTATCAAATCGAATCGAATCGAAAAGAATCGAATCGAAGGAAATATATCGAAACAAAAAGAATCGATCGAATCGAATCAAAAATCGAATCGAAACGACAAGAGGCGAATCGAATCGAATCGAAAAGAATCAATTGAAAAGAATCGAATCAAATTGAAAAGAATCGAATCGAAAAAAAATCGAATCAAAAAGAATCGAATCGAATCGTATCGAATCGAAAGAATCGAAAAGAATGAATTCGAATGGAAT
>NW_023331311.1:0-41897 GCF_011100685.1 Canis lupus familiaris
TCCCCTGCCTGTGTCTCTGCCTCTCTCTCTGTGTCTCTCATGAATAAATAAATAAAATATGTGAAAAAACAAACATTTAGGTATGACTAAAGGAGAAGTTTGTGGAATGGCCAGGTGAGAGAGAGAGCCCAGAGAAATCATCAGAGGCCAAGGTGGAGACAAGTGGTGAGGTGATTCTATTCCTTTTCGTGAAACATAAAGAGGCAGGAGATTTGAATGCTGAAAGGGCATGAGTAGAGGTGGGATTCATGACCATCACTCCGACTACAGGGAGGGAATGCACAGGGGAGCACAGGAGGGTTGTCTCCATAGGCAGCCATGCTGGGAAAGCGAGGCAGAAATGCTGGAAGCCAGAGTGGAGGTAGACGTGTGAGTGGAAAAAGCAGAGCGTGCATCCTTCTCCAACCAAACTGTAAGACCCTCCGCCACCTACATCAAAATCTCCTCCCTGTGTCCGCTTTCTTCTCTATAAGTGCCTCTTTCCTGACCTGCCATCCAGCCCTTCTCCCTAACCTCAGAAGGACAGACTTAATTTGATCTTCTATGCTCTTTTCACTCATGTCGTGTCACCAATCCTGCAAACATCTCCTCTCTAGAAACCCAAACTCTGCAAGTTCCGCTCACAGAACTGGCTTCAGAAGAGAGTCTGGGATGCTGGCAAAAGCCACTTGTATTAATCCTCCCCCTGTGTTTGATCCCTCCTTTTTCATCTTCAGGGTGGCTCAGGTCTCGAATATCAGAACCATCCTGAAACTCAGGTAATCAAAAAATAAATAAATACATGTAGTATCATTTCCTTTGACATTCCCAGAATAAATATCCAAACCAGTTGTACAGAACAAGTAAATCATGAATAAGCTTTTCAGGAACAGTTTTAGGAAGTGACTTCAAATTCTTCTTAAGGCTTGATTTTGTATAGCAAACAACTGACAAGTGCTTATCATTTATCAGACACTATTCTAATCACTATGTGTCCTGACTCATCTAATTCTCATAACAGACCTCCAGAGTAGGAGCTATCATCTTTATTTTTAACAGAAGAGGAAACTGAGTCACAAAGCCTAAGGAAGATGTCGAAAATCCCATGACAATGAAGCACATACTGGCTCACCAAGACGATCAGGCCACAGCATTCACCACATCCTGATTCATTGCATACCATTTCCTGACTGGGGATCAAGCCTTTCTTTTAGATTCTAGAACATGCCAGGGACTCTCAACCTAAGCACATACTTCTCCTTCCATCTGGAACATTCCTTACTGCCTTTCTTAACCCCAACTTCTGTCTGATTAACTCAACCCTACATACTATGTATATATAGACGGAGAGGAGAGAGAAGGGGAAGCGGCACACGGAATAGATCTACAGAGAGGAAAAGATGAAAGGTAAGAAGGTGGGTAATTAAGGTAGAAAATGAGCAATGGAGGATCCAAAGTTGGGGAGTCGCTTCTTTTCCCTGTCCCCCCAGCCCATTGTCTTTCATTAGGTGAGCTACAGTTATTTTATTGCTGCCATGCCTTCTCTGATTCTGCATCCTATTATGGATTATTTATGTCTATGTGGGCTTTCTCTCAAAATGCTAATATGATGCTAATGCAATGATGTTTACTCTTACACCTAGAAAATCCATCATGGCAGCACTGCAATGTACAGGGCTACACTCAACCATAAATGCAAAGAGAAGGGAAGTATTAAGAAAAGATCTACAGATAAGAAGTAGGACTTACTTGAGAGAAGGAAGATGCATTTTTTATATACACAGGATTTAAGAGGTAGAGAGGAATGGAATTTTAGATTCTTATGTGGTAGCTAAGCTGTAACCACTTTAATAGACTCTTCTTTCAATTTAACATATTATAGCTGCTAGCAATCATAAGTAGGCTGTTAATATTATAGGATTATTTTCAGAGCACAGAGGATGTTGATATACATCTCTAGACCCCAATATGGAGGTGTTAATTAAGTGGTTTAAGGTAGGATGTAATGTGATGGGTGCGAAGAAGTTTCACCAAAATAAAAGTCTCACATGAACCTGATGGGATATTTTGAGGGTGTCGAATATATAACTCTTCATTTACATGAAGTTCAAGAGCAGGAATAACTAATTTATGATGACAGAAGTTTTAAAAGTGGACTATCGACGGGAAAGGAACAATAGCAAACATCCTAGAATGACAGAAATGTTTCATATTGGGGCATATTTTGACAGAAATATAAATATATACAGATATAAAGGCATACACTGCTTTATTGAGCTGTAAGATTCCTTCATTTTATTGTACCCACATTATATCTAAAAAAAAATTTTAAGTGTCACAAAAAGTAACACAGTTCTAAACACAGTAGCAGGAGGTCTAGTAAAAGAAAGATTTCCAAGGGATATAAAACAAAGGTAGTTCATCTTACATTTATTGTTTCAACAACCACTAGCTGACAGGCTACATAGATGATGCAGATGCAGAGTTATCAACACTGAAGAGTCACTTCCCTTAGAATGATTTCCTAGCATGGTGAACTGGCAATATAATATAATACGGTCAATGCAGAGATCAACTATAAACAGGGCATCATGCAAGCACAGCGCTCTGTGTCCTTCAGGAGGAAGGGTGCTCATGAGAAGTAAGAAAAGACTGTCCAGGAAAGGGCACCAAGCAAAGGCACAGTGTGTTACAACTGCTATAGGCCAGCTGGATTTCAGGGACACAGGCACGGAGAGGATTAAGGAGTGGGTGCAGGGGGCCTGGGTGGCTCAGTCAGTTAAGCATCTGCCTTGGGCTCAGGTCATGATCTCATAGGGATGGAGTCCTGTGTGGCCTCCCTGCTCAGTGGGGAGTCTGCCTCTCCCTCTCCTTGACCCTCCCCCTACTTGTGCTCTCTTGCTCTCTCTCTTTCAAATAAATAAGTAAATTTTTTTTTTTTTAGTAATTTTTTTTTAAGAGGTGGTTGCAGTTGAACCTAAAGAGAAAGACCAGGACCAAATCACTAAGAACATTGCGTGTGGCACAAAGAGCTTCATCATCTCAGCCAGCTTTATTTAATCTGGATTCCACAGACTTCCATAGACTCTTGTGAGAGCATCCGCAGCTTTTCAAAGGGATCCCTGACTCAATTAAGACCTTTCTTGAAGTTGAGGGAGAGTGGTTGGCAGATTGTAAGCACAGGAGTTAAATTGTGAGACTCTGGGAAGGAAAGATCACAGGAAGGTAAGATGGGCAGCAGGAATTGTCAGTTAGAGGTCCAAACCAGACATAATGAGGCCTTGAAACAGAGCCATGGTGGTGGGGACAGAGAAGACTGGATAAATTCTCAGGAAGTAAGGACTCTAAGTCTGCCAGGATGGGAAGTGAAATGCAGTGCTAGAGGTGGGAGGGAAAGAAGACTGGGCCCTCAGCAAACGCTCAGTGCTTGCGGGTTTGCTGAGTCCTTGGTGGGGTGGAGGAGGAGGAAGAGGTGGTTTGGGGAAAGGCAAGATTTTTTGCAGATGAAAAGCCAAAGTAATATCCACAATAGGATAAAAAGTACATGTAGGACCTGTTCAAAATGTCTCAACCTTCAATCCCTATAAAACCATCATTTGTCAATTCACCAAATATTTACAGTGCTTCTGCTGCACACAGGCCCTGAGCTGGTGCTGGAGAGAACACAGGGTGCAGTAAACATGGGCTCTAGTCTCTTTTGATCTCTCCTTTTATTTATCCCTTCGTAACCGTATTTATGGGATCTATACTACAAGGCTGGGTACCAGATCCTGAAGTAAAACTATGGCACAGATAAAGCCCCTGCCTGTGACTAGCTCTCAGACAGAGAAAACTAAACTACATGCTTTTCTGGATTTCTGAAATTCATTTGCAAAAAATAAAATAAAAAGGAGGAAATCAGTCTCAAATCTATTGATGAGGTAGATTTTAAGTAATTTGGGGGTAAATTCATTGACAGGGCTTGAGAGACCGCAGAGGACAAGATCACCATGCCTGCCGACCACACTAAGGAGTAATGTGGGGACACTAGGGATCCAGATGAGCTCAGTTTCAGACACAGTGAGTCAGGGTTGCTTCTTGAACTTTAGGGAGATGTTCCAACAGAGAATGAATTATTGGGATCTACACAGCTCTTAGGAAGGGATTGGGTTGTCAATGAGATTTGAAATCCATAGTTAAATAGATATTCTTCTTTAGGTTCCTGGAACCATTCCAACATGGTGGGGAGCATGCATCTCATACAACACCGAGCAACTCTCTGGACACCAGCTGATGTCCTACCATTTGACTCAGGCCAGCTCAATTCTGAAATTCTCCACTGGGAGACAGTGTAGAATCCACGGTTAAAGGCTCAGTCCCACAGGACTGCTTCCTCCCACCCTCCCACCCCTGCCCCACTTCAGATGCCAGTCCCAAGTCCAGGCTGTTGCCTGTACTTCTGAGCCACTGACACAGAATCAGAGCTTCCAGTGACTCCCTCCTTAGTTTGCTAGAGCGGCTCAGAGAGCTCAGAGAAACACTGTATGTACTAGATCACCAATTCATCCATGAAAGGATAGAACTCAGAAGCAGCTGGATGGAAGAGATGTGTAGGACAAGGCATAAGAAAGGGGAGAGGAGCTTCCAAGCCCTTTCCCATGGAGCACACCACTGTCCCCGAATCTTCACATGTTCACCAACTCAAAAACTCTATGAATCTATCCTTTTGGGGTTTTATGGAGGCTTCATTCTTTATGCATGATTAATTAAATCACTGGCCATTGGTGACTAATTCAACCTCCAGGCCCTCTCCCCTTCCCTAAGGTCAGGGGTGAGACTCAGAGTTACAACCTTCCAATCCTGTGGTTGGTTCTCCTGGCAACCTGCCCCCATCCTCTAAAAGCTCTCACTGCTTAGGAAATTCCAAGGGTTTTAGGAGCTCTGTCCCAGAAACAGGGAAAGAAACCAAATACATACAGTTGACCCTGAACAATGTGGACTTGCTCTCTGCTGGTCTATGTGAAACTTTTAGAACTCAGCTCTAAAAGTATATTTTCTCTTCTTTACTATTTTCTTAATACCATTTTCTTTTCTCTTGCTTACTTTATTGCAAAAATACAGAATATAATACATAAAACATACAAAATATGTGTTAATCGACTATATTATCATTAAGGCTTCCAGTCAACAGTAGGCTTAGTAATTAAGTTTGGAGGAGTCAAAAGTTATATGCAGAATTTCAATCCTGTAGGGGTAGGGGATTGGTTCCCCTCACCCCCAGGTCATACAAGGGTCAACTGTATTTCTTATAAATCACAGAAATGGAAGCCCTGGGTGTGGGAAGATCGCCAGGGAGAGAAAAATCTGAGAAAAAAAATCTTCTAGCATTGATCCCAGAATTGGAGATACCACATGTACATGAACAGGAGGAAAATAACATACAAGCAAGAAAGATGTAGAGAGAAAGAAATATCTCCCTTGTGCTTGATTAGTTTGGCTTACTTATATTATTAGATAGTACCTTTTGTGCCTTGTAAGATTTATATTCCTTATTTTTCCTCCACTAAACAATGAACACAAACCTAGCCTTATCTGTCTCTGAATCCCCAATGCCCAGGACACAGTTGTTCAATCAATACATTAATAAGAAAAGCCTCCACATGGTATACAGTTGGGATACAATAATAGCGGTGCTTTTATTAATAATAAAAGTTTATTTAAGCAATTCTTTATCTTTGCTCTGATGCTTTCCTGGGTTTCCACATTCAACTTTAGGAAGAGACCTGATCAGGTTCTAATAGCACTTTCTCCTCTGCATCTGGTCTCTTGCACCTAGTTACTGATAGATTCTGACACATTTCTCCAAAAAAAGTTCCTAAAGTAATATATGGCATGCAATCTACATAGAGCAGTAAGTAAGGAATCCGGATGGTGCACAAAGACCTTCCTAGTTCCTAGGATTGAACATGGCTTTGGGGGCAGACAGAAGATCCTCCTTTAACTCACTCAGAGATTGGTTTACACACGAAGGCAAAACAAACCAGCTGCCCATGGACAGATTCGAGTCATTACCATCCTGTGACTCATCACCAAATGGCTAAGACTGAACTACAGGAGAAAGTGGCAGAGGTGCTATCCACTATTTTCTCAAATATCAGAAGCACGTACTGTAACAGGGAAGATATATATAAGAATCCCCAGAACAAACTGAGATTGCAGTTAGTTGAAAAGATTTCCTTTTGTTCTGGATGCCTGCTAACTGGTTCTATTTACTTGGGCATAAAATACAGAGCAAGGGAACAGATTTTCTCCTTAATGTCTATTACATGTTCAATTTTCATTTGAACCTCTTCAAATGTTCAATTTAATAAGTTATTGAAAGATTACTATGTGCAAAACCCTCCCACCCCTCCCAGATTGTATTTATCTAAAGGCTAATGTGGACAAGATGACTGACAAAAATGCATGGGTCCTGCCCTCGAGGGACATCGGTTTGGTGGGGAAGGGAGGATGCACATGAAAGTCATTAGCTAAATTTGGCCAAATTTTTTATGCCAAATCAGGGGCTTTACGCAGTGCTATGGGGTCCCTGAAAAGAGAGTGACCCATTCTAGCTTGGGATATAAGGAACTGCATTTGAGCTGAACAAGGAAGATGGATAAGGAAGTTCAGATTGCAGAACGGTATAGTCGGCTCAGGAAAGGGCAAGTGCATGCTCTATTGTATAAGAATAGACTGTTCAGTATGAAGATAGATCATCATAAGTTAGGTTGTTTGAAAACTAAACCTACAATAATAAGAATGCCTCTGGCAACCACTCATCTACTTCCTGTCTCTGGATTTTCCAATTCTAGACATTTCATAAATTAAATCAAACCATATGTGGTCTTTTGTGTCTGGGTTCTGTCCCTTAGCATAATGTTTTCAAGGTTCATGCATTTTGTAGCACAGGTCAACACTTCATTCTTTTTTATGGTAGGATAACATTACATTGAATGGATATAACACCTTTTGTTTCCTATTTCAATTGATGGATATTTGGGTTGTTGTCACTTTTTTTGCTATTATAAACTATGCTGCTAAGAATATTTATGTATAGGTTTTTGTGTGGAAATGTTTTAAATTCTCTTGTTATATACCTAGAAGTAGAACTGCTGGACCATAGGAGAACTCTATATTTACAATTTTGCATAGCCACCAAACTGTTTTCCAGAGTGAGTGCACCATTTTATAATCCTATCAGCAGCATATTAGAGTTCTAATTCTTCACATTCGCACAACAGGATATCATTTGACTGTCTGACATTTTTATTTTAACTATCCTAGTGGATATGAGGTGTAGCTCATCATTTTGATTTGTATTGCCTTAATTATTAATGATGCCAAATATCTTTCATCTGTAGATCTAATTGAGTTGTCAATTAATTACTTTATATACTCTGGGGAAAAAAAGCTTTCGTTAGATATATAGTTTCCAAATACTGTCTTGAATTCCATGGGTTGTATTTTCATTGTCTTGATGGTATCCCTTCTACCATATAAATATTAATTTTGATGTAGTTTACCCTTTGTGTTCACTAGCGATGTTGGTGTCCTATCTAAGAACTCATTGCCTAATCCAAGGTCATAAATATTTACTCCTATAAAAGCCAGGCACAGAAATTTAAGTACTGTACAATCTCATTCCTATGTGAATCTAAAAAGTACAACTCACAGAAGCAAACAGTACATTGGTGGTTGCCAGGCGGGAGGAGGAAATGAGGAGATATTGGTCAATGGGTACACACTTAAAATTGTAAGATGAATAAGATCTGGGAATCTAATACACAGTGTAGCAACTACAGTAGTTAATAATACTATATTGTATACCTGAAGTTTCCTAAGAGTAAGTCCTCACCGTTCTCACCAAAATAAATAAATAAATAATAAGGTACCTAAGTGAGGTGATGGATATAACAATGAGCTTACTGTGTTAGTCATTTCACTATAACATGCATATGTCAAGTCATCCCACTGTACACCTTAAATATACACAATTTTATCAGTTAATTAGACCTCAATAAAGCTTGAAGGGGAAAGCATAAAGTTTAAGAAATTAAACTTTCCTTTTCCTGTACCTTAAAAAAAAATTTACCCCTGTGTTTCCTGCTAAAAATGTTACAGTTTTAGCACTTCCATTTAGGTCTATAATCCAGTTCAAGTTCATTTTTGTATATGGTATGAAGTATGAGCCCTACTTGATTCTTTTGAATGAATATTCAGATAGTCAGTTGTCCTAGCACCATTTGCTGAAAAGACTACTAATTCTCACTTGGGTGGTCTTGACAACTTTGTCAAAAACTGATTGATCACAAATATAAGAGTTTATCTAGACTCTTAATTCTCTTACATTAGTCTATATATCTAGCCTTATGCCAGTATCGCACTGTCTTGACTGCTGTAGTTTTGTAATAATTTTGAAATTGTGAAACACCAATCCTATAATTTGGTTCTTCATCAAGACTGTGTAAGCTAGTATGGGTTCTTTACACTTATACATTGATTTTAAGCTCGGATTGTCAATTTATTCAAAAAGACCAGTTGTAATTTTAATAAGAATTACATTTAACCTGTATACCAGGTTGGGGAACACTGTCATATTTCCAAGAAAGTCTTCAATCCATAAAAACATGATGTATTTCAATTTACCTTGGACTTCCTTCACTTCTCTTAACAGTACTTTGTAGTTTTAAATGTATGAATCTTACTTCTTTTGTTAAATTTATTCCTACGTATTTTACTGGTTTTGATGCTATCTGTAAATGGAACTGCTTTCTTAAAGTATTACATTGCTCATTACTAGTTAATAGAAATACAATTTTCTTTTTTTACTGATCTTGTATATTGTAAACTGAAGAACTCTTTTATTATTTACATTTGTGTGGTGAGGGAGGGGTTTCCTTAAGACTTTCCATATGCAAGATCACATTATCTGCAAACTGATCATATTATTTCTTCCTTTGCAATCTCAATCCTTTTTCTTTCATTTTCTTGCCTGATTGCCCTGGCTAGAATCTCCAGTATGTTACTGAATTGAACCAATAAAAGCAGCCATCCTTGCCTTGTTCCTGACCTAGGATAAATCTTTCATTCTTTCAATATTATACATCATTTTAGGTGTGAGTTTTTCATAGATGAGGTTTATCAGGTTGAGGAACATTCCTTCTATTCCTAGCTTATTATGTCTCTTATCCTGAGAGGTTTTTGGAATTTGTCAGATGTTTTTTCTGGACCTATTGAGAGGATCATTCAGTTTTTGTCTTCTGTTCTATTAATACAATGTGTTACATCAATTGATTTTCATATGTTAAACCAACCTTGCATTCCTGAGATAAATTACACTTGGTCATATTATATAGTCCTTTTATAAGGACTTGGGTTTGGTTTGTTAGTATTTTATTGAATCCTTTTCTTTTCATATTCACAAATGACACATGCTTATCTTTTCTTGGAATGCTTTTGTCTAATTTTATTATCAGGAAAACACTGGCTGCATAGAATGATTTGGGAAATGTTCCTTCCTCTTCTGTCATGACACTAAGTTTTGAGCATGTTTAGTTACACAGTCAAGCTAACTTACATGAGCATAATCAATAGGGGTGCTAATTGGGTGTCAGGAATTAAAGAGAGAGAAGGAGTGAAGATGAATTTTAGAATGTCTCAAGCACATCAGAAATGAGTGCACATTTGGATTCAATCCCTCATTCACACATTCTCAATGTTTTTACAGAGAGAATGTCAAATCCAGAAAGATCACAGATTTTCCCAGACATTGAAATGCGTCCTGCTATACCTAGAAAAATCTGAAAAGAAGTATTTTCATATTTTCATCATATTTAATTGAATTTAGCCATCCTCAGACAATGTGTCCAAATTGCTTTCTTACCTTTACAGCTGACCACAATCAACCCCACCTTCCCAAGCTGGAGCTATGACTTTAGAACTTCAGGCAAGGTCACTCCTTGTGTGTCTCATCTGGGGCTCCCCCCCTATATTCTTTCTCACCTTCAGATAGGCAGTGCTATTTCTTGCTTCAAAATCTGTCTTGGGATAATCCCCCATCCTCATCCGGGCTACTTCTCCACACATTACATCCTGGTTTAATTTCAAGTCCTAGTTCACTTAAGAGTTAACCTTTCTTCATTTCTATTCTCATTTGCCAGGAGAGGCATAGTCTATAAACAGAGAAGCAAGAACAGAAAACTGGTATCAGTTCTGATAACCTGCATTATATTGCCCAGAGTCTGAAAGGAGGAGGTGAGTGTGCAATTAGACAAAGAGCTATCTCTGCTCAGTTCCCACCACCTCTGTTCTCCTCACTCATGCTCACTGCCTCACACCCAACAGTGCTCCTTCCTCTGAGCTCCCTGTATATGATGTAGGTGTGATCTTAGCATCTATTACTTGGTATCACACTTATCCATTTGCTCAGATGTCTTCTGTGCACTCCTTATGAGCAAGGACCATGTCTTATTTGACATTCTAACTCAGTCACATGGCATATGTTAAATGTTAAAATAGTAAATAGTGAATCTGACTTCTTAAAAGTGAAGGTATTCATCTGTCAAGAGTGTGCAGATATTAACCAGATCTTTCTCATTCATGTCTACTGCCCAAATATGCCAACTCGTGTAGAATCTTTTCTCATAATACTCAGTAAAACCTTGATTCAAGCATATCACCACTTCTTTTCCTGGCATCAGCATCTTAGCTCTGTTTTCTTTTATCAGATTAAAGATTCCTCTCTCCCTGGGCTCATTTACTCATTAACAAGCAATGTCTAAGACATGGGACTGTAAGATAAGTAGGCTGCAGTCCGTGTCTACAGGTAGCTTCACCAGAATCAACTACATGGGCAATTTAAACATTATAATGTTCATATCTTATCCATAAACTAAAGCTTACAATTGATCAAAATCTCTACAAAGATGCACACACATGCATGTGTGTATGTAAAGCATATTGTATTACCTGCTTTCTTTCTATCTAGCTCACTTTAACATACAACTGGAACATGAAAATTTCGCAGGCAGACATAATTTCTCTGTCATGCCTCTTGCCTATTTTGTTTAGTAATTGTTATGCCTAAAACCAAAAGTTTAGAGTCAAGGGTCTCCATTCCAGCTCTGCGCCATTTGCAGGTGAAGTGAGTATGACCTAAGGGCTTGCCTTCCCTGGGACTCCATTTACTCACTTGTTACATGGAACAAAAGACCTTTTGATGGGCTTCTGAGAGGTTTTGTAGAGGACAGACATTCTAATGCAATATCTGAATCCCTAAATCACAGATGCAATTTATCTTTTTCGTAATCACTAATTACTAACTTGATCCCTGGACAAACACCAACATTGTTTATTCTGATTTTGTGTTCTTTAAAAGGCCATAAAAAAGCTGTCCTCATATGGGAATCTCTAAAGTTTGTAGTATTCAAATTTTATCAGGCTTTTGGTGAGGCAGATGGTAAAACATAAAAGTTGTTCTGCTTTTAAATTGAACAGAATCCAATACTGGCTCCATGTCATTTTTCTGGTGGTTCCAAATTAATTCCTCTCTCATTTGTTTCCATGTGACTTCCAACTTGGAATTTTTAAATGATTAATTTGATTCATTGAATAGATGCTTTTTCAAGGTCTTTTTTTTTTCTTTTTTGCTCTCTTTTCTGTGATTTAACGCAGGTAAAGACAAAAGACATGGTTCAACAGCCAGTCTTTGAAACTAAAAGACTCTAAGATATTCCTAGGGCAGCATCTCCTTCCATTTTATGCTGACTTTCTCTTCCTTTTATGGATGGCTAAATGATATGGACTTTTAGATCATTGAAGTGATACTTCTTTCCCATTTAGACAGAAGATATGACATTATTTTCAAAATGATATATGTGCTACCTAATGGTATCTTTAATTTTTAAAGTTCATGTAAGAATTCATCACTCCAACATATGGCTTTTGTGCCACTGAGGGCTTTCCTATCATACTTTTATTAAACTTAATTTTTTTTACTAAGCATCTAGAAATGAACTTCTAGCAGATTTTTATTTATCCAGAGGGAAAAAATACTCTCACATACCCAAGGTGAAAGAAAAGGCAAATGCTCCTTTGTTAACCTTCACCAGGTCTGCCTACTACATCAGCTTTCCTCCCTCCTCATCCTCAAGGTCACCTGTCCCCTGCTCAGCCATTTGCTTATCAAAGCTTCAGCCAGAGCCAACTATATAGAAGCCAAGAGGGAAGCAAATACAAAGAGGAGGATTTACTAGAACTGCAGTGTGAATGCAGCAGAAGGGGAAACACTCACACAATTTCATCATAGAGCACTTCCATCAGCATCTCCCCAAGCATGTCAGACATCTTGCTTAGAGCACCACTGCTCCTAAGCCACTGCCAGGGCCTCATCTGTCTACTGCACTGGATGCACCAACTTGCAAAGGGATCTCAAACATCACAGAAGAGTGCTCCTCTCCACAAAACACTCACGGTCCCAAACGTTTTGAGGTGCGGTCGAAGAAAAAAATTCTAGCACAGCGAAATCAATAAAAGGGAGTCCAACAAGTGGCATCTGGTGGCTCAGTCAGTGAAGCGTCTGCCTTCCGCTCAGGTCATAATCCCAGAGTCCTGGAATTGAACCCTGTATTGGGCTCCCTGCTCAATGGGGAGTCCGCTTCTTCCTCTGCCTCTGCTCCTCCACTCTGCTTGTGCACTTTCTCTCTCAAATAAATAAATAAAATCTTAAAAATAAATAAATAAAAAAGAGTCCAAGGAGAGGATAAATGAAGCGGCAAATGTTAGGAAATTTGGCACATGAACATAAAGGTCTCTATGGGGTACCACTCAAGAGTTAGCATGTGCATCACATTCTCCCTGTCGCCTTATGTGCATTCTTTCCTTTAAACATCACCAAATCCCTGCGAATCCCAGACTATCGTTACCTCCATTTTATAGATGAAGAGATGATGCTTGCAGGGGTTATTGTTCAAGGTCAAACAGAGAGGAAGCCTTGGGTTCCTTGGTTCTAGGGCAGGGAGGTCTGCCTTAGAAGGTCACATGACCATGCTCAGAAGAAGTCATTTCCTGCTTATCCATATATTTGACGAATTACATTACTAATGTTTGTGAGAATGCAAGTGAATCCTTCCACGTAACATACACAACTTTCTGGGGAGCTGCAGTTTCTGCTCAAGCACGTTTTGCCCCCGCAGCACTCCTTCTTGTGTCCAGTATGTATTGTTTCAGATTTCTCTTAGCGGTGTTAATTCTAGCCCATCTGTTTAATGATACAGTGTGATCTCAAGAGCCTTCTACTCAGATGAGTATCTCTGAATGTCTATCAGCATCCCTACATTTTTTTTCTACAGATGGCAGGGGCCATCATGGCCTGTACTAAAAAGAGAAAGCATTTGTATCCGATTCAGTTAGGATTTCACACCATTTTTTTTTTTTTTTTTTAATTTAAGACAAGGAGGGAGAAGTGAAGTTTCCAACCTAGCAAACACAGCTGAACCGACTTCTGTTCTACCGGTTGTGTTACAGTCCTTCTCCCTCTAGTGTCCCTGGCTTATTACTGCACATTTTGGGCAGCTCAATGACACTCTTCTGGATTGCTCCTTTGCTTCTGTGTTCAGTGGGCACTGCCACTGTAGCACCTCCTGTGGGCTCAGCGCCACAATCCGGGATGCCAGCCACACAGAAGGGTCCGGTGCCCTGGGGACACGCTCTCACACCATGACAGGCATGAGGGTCACCCCATGGCCCAAGAGCATTCTCACCCTCTTTCCTAACTCTGCAGCTCCCTCTGACTTCGCATCACCTCCAGCATTCCCCCTGCCACCCGCCCACCCCCCCACTCCCCCACCCGTGAAACCCCTAGGGCCTCTGTGTCTATGCCATAGAATCAGAAAAATGGCCAGCCCCTGGGAGGACAGAGCACCTGGAGGACACATAGGCAGGGAGGAAGAATCTTCCGAGTGGCTCCACAGCACTCTGCAAAGAAGAAACAGTTAAGAATCTGAGAAGCAGAGTCCACCTGAATGGTGCAGATGTGCAAAAGGACAGGTCGAGCTCAGGGCCAGGGCCAAGCTACCTGGCAGGTGAGAAGGCCTAAACCTGCTTTATGCAAAAATCAGAAAAAAGCAAGCAATGAAGAAAAGAGCTGGTAAGGAGTGTCACTGTGAATCACGCCCCGGGTCCCTTTCACTGTCCTTCAGTAAAGGAAGATAAAGACTTTCTTACACTGATCACATTCCTCACATTGATTTTGGGTATGAGGATGTAAGTTTCTAAATGTCAGTCCTTGCACAGAGTGGACAAATGGGTTCAAAATTTATTCAGGTTATGCACAGATACATATGTAAGTAGATAAAATTTGTGAAGAATATGATGAAGGTCAGGAATAGGGTAGCATGAAAGAAAAAAAAAAACAGAAGTGTGACATCGTTAGGGGGTTCAGATGACAGGTGGATTTAAGGTGGTTCATGCGTGATGAACAGGTGTTTGTGAGGAGTTCCTGGCCAGTGTGTGAGGCCCAGGCTGCTCACGTCCTTGGTGCAAGAAACATAACGGCAAATTATTAATCGATGAGCCAGAAAAGCACCGTGGCTGCAGTGGGAGAGGGTGTGAGAGTTACAAGAGGAACAGTAAATACGTGATGAGGGGCATCTAACGCATCTCAGTAAACACAGGTCACAGTTAAACACTGCCTTGGGCTGCTCTGTAGGATGGAAACATTAATGTGAACTTTCCAAAACAGGAATGGAAGCTAACATCAGAATTTCCAGAAATCTGCACAGCTGAAAGTGGTAATTATTGATCGTTAGATTCACAAAGTGCTGTGGGAAAGCGGTCCTGACTAACTACAAAAATTTAGGAAAGCTTAATGATGTTTACATGGCCTATTTAAAATGGGCCATTTTTAGACAAGCTGCAGTTGAGCTGAGTGAAGAGCACTGTAGGATCAGGAACTGTGGGAAACGGTGGAGAGAAGAGGTGAAATCCACATGCAAAGGGCCAGGACTTCAAGTTTGTCAAGCTATGGGAACAAGCTCATAGCAAGGTGTACAATAGCACGGCATTACTGACCAGGGCTGGAGATACTCCAGCGTGCTGGCTTCAGTCCCAAAGGGTCTCACACTAAGGACAGTAAGGACAAGCAGATTCCTTCTTTGCATACCAACACCATCCATCTGGGAGTTTGGGACAAGTCTTTCATCAGAGAGATGTTGGGACATGGTGGGGCATGAGAACATGAGGCATTAGAGCATGGTGGGGCATTAGAACATGGTGGGCATTAGAACATGGTAAGAGGGATCCCTGGGTGGCGCAGCGGTTTGGCACCTGCCTTGGGCCCAGGGCGCGATCCTGGAGACCCGGGATTGAATCCCACGTCGGGCTCCTGGTGCATGGAGCCTGCTTCTCCCTCTGCCTATGTCTTTGCCTCTCTTTCTCTCTCTCTGTGACTATCATAAATAAATAAAAATTAAAAAAAAATTTAGAACATGGGAGCAGATGAAGCATGAGAACAGGGTGGGGCATGAGAGCAGGTGGGGCATGGAAACAGGGTAAAACAGGAGAACATGGTGGAGCATGCGAACATAGTGAGGCATTAGAGCATGGTGGGGCCTGAGAGCAGATGGGGCATGGGAACACCATGGGGCATGGGAACACTGTGTGGGTATTAGAATTCTGTGGGGCATTAGGATATCATAGAAAACTAGAACATTGTGAGGTGTTAGAAAACTGTGGGGTATCAGAACATTTGAAAGGATTTTTTTTCTTCATATAGAGTAAGCCAGATGAAGGGTATTCCTCTTAGATAAACAAAAGGAAACATTCCTAGACACATTGCTAAGACAAGTTCCTTAGAAACATCCATTCTTGGCACTCATGGCCATATTTAGCTCCAGGTATAATTCTTTCACAGGAGTCTAGACTGTGCCAATGAGTCAGTCCTTCAAAAATGAAGTTACAGCGGCTTCTGGATGGCTCCGTTGGTTGAGTGCCCAACTCTTGATTTTGGCTCAGGTCATGATCTCAGGGTTGTGAGATCCAGCCCTGTGTCGGCTCCCTGGAGCCTGTTTAAAATTCTCTCTCTCCATCTTCCTCTGCCCCTCACCACCCTCATGCTCTCTTTCTCTTAAAAAAAATCAAGAAAATAGCAGAAGAACATATGCTGAATTTAGTTGATTAATTGCTTTTGTCCCTTTCATCTGGTATAATCATAGCCACAGAACAGAGAAATATAGCTAAATATAGTTCAGTGCTGTGAAAAATAAGCCATTAAAATGAATTTAGTAGCAGAAAATTAACAAATTAATCTGAAGACATTAATAGCATAATTTAAAAGCAAATAATAAACAATTTTAACTTAAATTTAAATTTAAAAACACTGACCAATTTAAACATTAGAAGTTACTGTCAATAATTCAAATAATCCATATCAAAGGTCCAACATCTCAAATCACCAAATAACCACAAAGTTTTATATTGAATAAAAGAATGATATTTTTAGATTAAGTCCATAAATTTTTGCCACCTTTGGCTCAGTTTAGGAGCAAGATATAACTAATCTCAGTGCTGATTAGCAATTCAGAACACATGCACTATCCCTATTAGGAAAAGTTGCCCATTTAAAGCTTCAGAGATTGATTACAACATTTTTGGATGATGTAAACATGTCCAAGGTTTTCTGCAATTAGTAAAACTTGCTATTTCACTGATCCCCTTATTCTCCACAGAGTCATGACACACACCACATCTAAATGCCTCAGCTAGTTTTTAGGCAATATGTTTCATGATATTCACAGAAACTCCTACCAATACCTTAAAATCTAAATGTGGTGTTTCAGGATTGCAATTATATATAAAATGACTACCAAAAAGTATATCCAAGAGATGAGAGTCTAAACACATACATATAGACTGGAAAGATCAAAAAGTGCAAACAAGTAGAAAGTCACGAATAAAGTGTTGTGTGCCCGTGTGGTTAGGAAAAGTCAAGACCGCGAATGAAAAGATCACACTTTCTCAAAATTACTTATAGGTCAAGTAACCAAATACTTAGCACTGTAAACCTAGTTCCTGCTTGGGTTTCTTTCTTTCTTTCTTTCTTTCTTTCTTTCTTTCTTTCTTTCTTTCTTTCTTTCTTTCTTTCTTTCTTTCTTTCTTTTCTTTCTTTCTTTCTTTCTCTTTCTTTTTCTTTCTTTCTTTCTTTCTTTCTTTCTTTCTTTCTTTCTTTCTTCTTTCTTTCTGTCTTTCTTTCTTTCTTTCTTTTCTTCCTTTCTTCCTTTTTCTTTTTTTTAAGATTTATTTATTTATTTGAGAGAAAGAATGTGTGAAGGCAGAAGGGCAGGCAGAAGGAGACAGAGAATCTCCAGCAGACTTTGTGCCTAGTGCAGAGTCTGACCCTGAGATCATGACCTGAGCTGAAATCAAGAGTCAAGATACTCAATGGACTGAGCCACCCAGGTGCCCCCTTACTGGGTTATTCTAAATGTTGTGTGAAATACAGAGGGTAAATTCTGGAAGCCCAGGGGAGTGGGGCTACAGTCCACAGTACAGGAGGGTGTGCTCTAGGCCTGGGGGATCTTTGGGATAATCTCATAATTTCCCCCATACACAATCTCCAATTATACACTATACAAGAGAGCTTAGAATCATCTTGAAACTTGAAAAAGGGCACCTGGGTCGCTCAGTTGGATAGGTGTCTGTCTTCGGCTCAGGTCATGATCCTAGGGTACTGGGATTGAGCCCCATGTAGGGCTCCCTGCTCAGCAGGCAGTCTGCCTCTGCCTCTGCCCCCACCTCCTGTTTGTGCTCTCTCCCTCTGCTCTCCCTCTCTTTCTCTCTGTCAAATAAATAAAATCTTTAAAAAAAAGAAACTTGAAATAATTACTTCTATTATCATTATTAACAAACCAATACAACTAGTTTGCAAATGGAGTTTTAGGTGGCTGTATGTACACAGTTCTCTAAACAGGGAAGAATTACTTTTTCCCCTTTTGTCTCCTATATATGTGACCAAAAATGTGTTCCTTCTCATTTAAAAAACAAACAACAACAGTTTATTGGGATGGAACCTATTGAAAGTTTCAATGATTTACTCTTATTATGGGGTGTAGCTACAATAAATAGTAGAAAATTCTCTAACGTGGGTTTTAGGAGGCTTTCTAATTTTCCACTTGTCCACCACACAGACCAAAGTCCATCAAATACTAGTTTCAAAGGCTGTATTTCAGTGCTCCGCGGGATGCACATCTCCAAGGACACAGGTGTGCTGAATGGAGGCACACAGTCACAATCATCTCTGACCTACCTCTCAGAAAAGCGGTCCTTTTTTTTTTTTTTGTAAGGTTTTTATATGGGTCAAAACACTCTACACACTGAGTTCAAAGTCATCTAAGAACCGCTCAAGTAAAAGGGACCTCGAATTACATTTTTTCCCCTCTCCATATTTCTTTATCTAAAGCAAAAAAAAAAAAAAAATCCTCATGGTGAAAAATGTGTCTCTGATATTTCCCCAGTAGTCAAAAATACCTGCTTTTTAATAAGAGCTGCTGGAAAATATAAAGTTGAGAAAACTAATTTATTTATAAAAACCACAGTGACACGAGCTGAAGCAGAACTTATTTCACCATCAAGAGACCTGTCATGGGCTGCCTGTACTAAATGCCCCAAAGCAACAGTAAAATGAAAGAAGGAAAGGTGCTGCAGTTGATATAGTGGTTGCTAAGTTTCAAAGTATTTTCACTTCAAAATACTAGAATTTTCTAACAGAAAGTCAAATGATCCCGTCATGACAGCAAGTCTAATGTCCCATTTTTCCCCCACCTTCTCTTGTGGTTTTGCAGTTTTCCTGCTTGATTCCCTTGTAGCAAACTATTTTTAAATGTACTAAGGTGGGGTTTTTTTTAATGTTTTATTTATTTATTTGAAAGAGAGAGAGAGAGCATGGGTTAGGGGCAGAGGGAGAGGGAAAGCAGACACCCTACTGAGCAAGGAGCCAATGCACAGGGCTTGATCCCAGGACCCTGGGATCATGACCTGGGCCAAATGCAGATGTTTAACTAACTGAGCCACCTCAGAGCCCCTAAATGTACTAAGTTGTATAGTAGCAAAAATTTCTAAAGATGATTGGCAGAGCTTCCACCAACATGAAGCCCTTTGGGTGTGGAAGGGTCCACAGTAGAGGTGTTACCCACACAGTAGTGACACAAGAGCGCCCCTGGCTGCCTACCAGATGCTGGGTACTGCTCTATGCACCTTGCTCATATCATGCTTATAACTCTCTGAAGCAGTAAAATGTTACGCTCACGCACACTGCAGGGGAGGAGATCGAAGCTTAAAGTAGTTTGGCAAATAAGCTGATAACCGAGATCGGTAGGTATCAGAGCTGAAATGCAGACAGTTCTGTCTGACATCATCAACCCCCCCCCCCCCCACCTCACACTCTCCACACTCTCTGGGCAATGCTGCCAAATGTTTTACATTAGAATCAAAGAACTAGAAAACATAGCTTTAAAAAGTCAAGACTTAGGGTGAACAGCAGTCATTAGAGAAGTGCTGGCTTTGCTCGGCTGAATAATTTTGTTTCTGGAAATAGGTCTTGGGGGTACATCTAGATAGAGGAGACTCTGCAGATGGATGGCCAAGTCACCGCACATAAAGACTGAGAACATTTCCCAAATGTTGAATAAAGTCTGATATGATCACAAATGGATGTTCTGTTGACTCGTCCTTCCATCAATTGTGAGGGAGAAAAATCAAAGATAGAGCCTCATTTCATTTCTTTTTTTTTTTTTAAGATTTATTTATTTATTTATTTATTTATTTATTTATTTATTTATGATAGACACAGAGAGAGAGAGAGAGGCAGAGACACAGGAGGAGGGAGAAACAGGCTCCATGCCGGGAGCCCAACGTGGGACTTGATCCCAGGACTCCAGGACCGTGCCCCAGGTCAAAGGCAGGCGCTAAGCCGCTGAGCCACCCAGGGATCCCCCTCATTTCATTTCTGAACTCACTCAGCACAAAGCCGGGAGAGCACAGACAGTTTTGTGAGACAATCCAAACATTCTCCTAACTGGCATAAAGTGCAGTCACAAGCCAAAAGAAGCCATAACATTGGAAACCTCCCCCCCCGCCCCCCGCCCTGGAATTCACAGAAATCTCAAGGAAGGCCTTTGAGTCTTTAGCTCATTGAGTGGGGTGTCAGTTAACTTCACTCATTGATTCCAAACATGATTATGGGGTACTGACCGTACATGTGAAGAATCTCTGTTGTAGACAGAAGTGCCTTGTGGCCTAGGATGGTATCGGGGTTACAAATTCACTGCCTCAGTGAGCACAACCTTTGCTTTTTCCCCATGATATCCATAAAAAGGAAATGCCTACATGAGGAGCAGTTAAACCTTAGGTAACCGTTCAATATTCCCATTGTTCATACACACTGATTTTGTTCTCAAGGCAGAGGCCATGTCAGGCCAGCAATACTGCTCTAGATTCCAGGGAGTAATCACCTAAGAAATCAATATTTACTGGTCCATTCCTCTCTATTTTGCCATCAAAACCATTTAATGAAACAGCAACAAGAAATGGATACTTTCAAAAGACAGTTGATGCTAAGACAGAACACTTAAAGAAAAAAACGAATAAAATGTAAAAAGCCTCAAACTATCACTTTAATTGCACCCCTTCAAGAATTATTTTTTCAGCCACAGAAAGACAATCCACTTGTTATGTAAATTTGGAATTTGATTTTAAAAATTATAGAAACAGAATCTTTTCAGACCAATTGATACAAATGAGAATTTTACTACCCCTGTTAGAGATGAGAAAACTAGTTATGTGTAAATTGGAGTAAAAAAATGACTGCACTTTATCAGCATTCGGTAAAAAAAAAAAAAAGACAAAGCTGTCATAACTCACAGGAAAATCTAAAATGCTCTAAAACCTCAGTGAATTTGGGAAGAATCCTAGCCTAGATTTAAAACACGCGGCGCGCGCGCGCACACACACACACACACATTTCCAGACACTCCAATTTATTGTGTAGAGTGCCATAAAATACTAACACTAGACTATCATCTCCTTTAAGTCAGGCCCCAGTGTCTCATATACTCTTCACCCTATCACACAGTGTCTGGCACACAGTGGGTGCTCAAAAAATATCTGCAGAATCAATAAATGAAAGTAACATTGATACTGATCAATGCCCACTTTTCTCATTTATCTCCCTAACGCAGCTATATTCAAAATGTTAATGAGTAACCTTGCCAGTACAAATACATGTCCAGTATTTTCCGAGGTAGAGCACCTGGGTCTCTGAATAATGAAATGGTAGGCTGTTCAAAAGGAAAATCAACACTAAAGCAAAGCACAGAAACAGCCAATTAAGAAGGAAGAGTTCATCTTCCTCATTGTCTACTCCTGTTTCTAACAGTTTTCCATTTTAAACCATTTTCCATTTTAAAACCATCCCAGAGACATGGAGGACTTAACAATGGTTATGAAATGCAACGTTCTGTAATTTTATCCGCCTTGGACATGACATATGGAGCTGCCATTCTTGTAGATTAAAAGCAATTGCATATCGGCCACTTTATATACTTCAAGCTGATCGAAATCTAGGCACAGCTGATAGAGACTGGAAAACACAGGAAAGAAAGAAGTGCAGGAAGAGATGCAAGAGCAACAACTGCCTCTTGCAAAATGGGGAGTTAAGAGATAGCATATGTATGGATAGACTAATAAACACTGGTTTAAGTACGTTGTTTGAGGTTACAAAGGTGACTGACCAGGAAGGAAACTAAAAATAATGGGACATGTATTTTTAGCTGAGTGGGTGGGAAGCAGATTGATGGAGGATGACAAAAATGAAGGTGCAGGATGAGCTAACTCCTCACCCATTAGAGAAGGACATCAGGAGACTATGTCTAAACTGGCATATTGTTAGGAATCTGGAGGTATCTCCCCAAAGAACTAATAACAGAAATAAATGCACTTCTGTTGTGCAATAGTAGGTGAACCCATTATGGGTGAGAGATGACACGTTTTTCTCATAAGCCCTCAGTATCATTTAGTTTATTTTAACTATGGTAGGTTCCACTTTGATCTAAATACATTTTAAGGGAGTAACAAAATGTCTAACTGATAAGTTGCTGTAAGTATATAATGAGATAATGCACACAAAGGACTAATAGTGCCTGGCATACAAGAAGTATTAATAAATGGTGGCTATTACGTCTTTTAAAAGCCATTGTCAAGGTTGAGAAATTCAGATAATCAAATACTATGATCCTACAAAAAATACATCCTGTTTTGTGAAAACAAAGGAAAATGTGTGCAGTTTAAATGTATTATATACTTTATAGAGGCATTTAAAATGTTTATGTGCTCTCAAAGAAAAGTATCTTTCTTCTACTACAAGCTTCAATTTTAAGGTACACATAAGAATTTGCTAATGCACATAGAACTGAGAATATCACCTTCTTTCCTTTTTTATATTTCAGAACTTTGCCAATATTTCCTTTGTTTAATTTATGATTTCCTCAGGAAGACTTTCAGAATTTAGATTTATTTTATTTTTAGATTTAATTAGAACTATGAATTGAAAGAGAATGACTACATTAAACTGAGTTGAATCTCTCAAAGAGCAAAAGCAGAAACAGAACCAAAAAAAAAAAACCAAAAAACAAAAACAAAAACAAAGAAAAAAGTCTCGTAGTGAAACATACATATTCTAAGGTTAAAATAAGAAAATTAAAATTAGCTGGTGGGAAATGCAGGGTTAATTCTGCATGGGGTATTCCCTCCTCCCAAAAGGAAGAGTGAACTGGAGCTGACCCACTTACCACAGAGTGGATGAGAGGCTCCAACCAGAAGGAAAAATACAACCTTTGGAAATCCCTTCCCTGCATTTCTAGTCTCTGCCTGCAGCTCTGGTCCACACATCCCTCCTCTGCCCCCACTACCCTCCAGGCAAATGATGCAGATTCCAGTAAGTCAAAACCTGACTTTTTAAAGTCATCCTAGAAAACAAAAAAACTCAGGTTGACCTAAGGGCAGCCCCACATTCAGCCCCACAGCATTTGGCAACTATTCTTTGGTGACTCCAGCACAGATCTTTAATTAACAAGAAGGGAAGTCTTAAGTCTGCTCAAGGTAAGGGGGAAAAAAAAAAAACTCTCTAAAAACTTGAATTTGTAACAAACTCTGACTTGTGCACTACTTTTTGTCTCTAGAAACACTCCAAGAAGCCAGCCAGATGACACCAAAGTCAATACAATTAATAAAGTTAAGGTTTACCAGTATGATGTACCAGCCAGAATGAAGTGGAGGGAGTCGGGGGAGGAAAGAGGAGGTGTGACAATTGGCAGTTTTATTTATTGGAGGGATGGGAGGCTGTGTAAGGCCAAGTCCTCATTTTGTGTCAAAACACCCCAGCAGGTGGAGCATGGCTTTGATCGCATAGTGATTAGAGAGACCAGAGCCCGGCAAGAGAGTCCAGTGAGCAGTGGCTGGGATAAACAGAGGCAGATTAGCCTTCCACTACAAGCACGTCACCGCCTTAACTGCAGGCTTGTTGAATCACTTGGGAACATAATCTTGTGGGATATTGAAACCTGTGTTTGAGGGAACTCAAAAAAGATGGAAAGAAGGAAAGGAAAGGAAAGGAAAGAGAAAGGAAAGGAAAGGAAAGGAAAGGAAAGGAAAGGAAAGGAAAGGAAAGGAAAGGAAAGGAAAGGAAAGGAAAGGAAAGGAAAGGAAAGGGAAGGAAGGAAAAGAAGAAGAAGAAGAAGAAGAAGAAGAAGAAGAAGAAGAAGAAGAAGAAGAAGAAGAAGAAGGAGAAGGAGAAGGAGAAGGAGAAGGAGAAGGAGAAGGAGAAGGAGAAGGAGAAGGAGAAGGAGAAGGAGAAGGAGAAGGAGAAGAAGAGAAGAAGAGGAAGGAAGGAAGGAAGGAAGGAAGGAAGGAAGGAAGGAAGGAAGGAAGGAAGGAAGGAAGGAAGGGAGGGAGGGAGAACAGCTCAAGTATGAGCTCTGAGTCAGGCCCCTTATACCACGTATCAGATCCAGACTTTCTTCTAGTTAAATTGGGGTGGGTAGATTTGACCTGATTTCATTACTCTGTTCAATTTTGTGGAATGAATTAAACAAGCCTAATACTCCTATGGAAAACTAATACAGGAAATGTGAATGGTGGTTTTCTGATATGACAGTCCAGGCTCCTGCAACTGGTCATTTGAAGAAATAAAAGATCTATGCATAAAACAAAGTTAATTATAAAAGGGAGAGATGAAATGTGCAGGAAGGACAAATTCTCAAGAGAAGTCAAGATTTGGGCATTTATATTTCAGAATTATTCAGGCAGCCAAAATACCCATGAAATATATAGATTGAATATGTTTTAAAGAGTTCAAAGTCTGGAAAGGAATAAATTACATTTTGATATATATGAACCAGAAGTCACTGTGACTTATCTTTCAGCAAAAGCAATCCATAAATGATCATAAAGAAGCAAGAAAATACTCTTCCTCTTCCCTAACTTCCGAGCATCATAACATCACAGAAATTTTGATTTAGAAGGGTGCTCACTAATTACTCGTTCAACCTCCCTCCCATACAAGGATCCTGTGCAGCCTGTGTGTGAGTATTTCTAGGGAGCTCACAAGTGTCATATACATCAGGGAGGTGTTGGTACAAAACCTATCATTTGCTCAGCAACTGGGCTGGGGGTGCCTAAGAAAACTACCCCAGCAGTGGAGATTGTGTCAAAGTATGTGTCTGCATGTTAAGTTCCAGAGGACTCTATGGGATACTTGGGTGTTTTCAGCATCCAAGTATCCCGTAGGGAGACAGGCAATGGGGAATTCTAGCACAGGTAAATTTAGAGCCAATCATCCCATGACGGATTCCAACAGATTTGTTAAAAGATGGCAGGGTGCTAATCACCTGGCTAGGGAGGAGTGTGGCAAGAGGAGAATAAATCAGTTGGGATTCAAGAAGTGGCTTAATTTGTCAGAGTAGGAAGACATATAAGCATGCATGAAGGTGGGGAGAGTGCATCCATTCCCTCCACAGAGACCCCCAAGAGCACTCTTGAAGTGGGGCGAGTTTGGGTGAATGCTCACTGCAGTGAGGGAGCACACACTCCTAGGGATTGTGCGGCATCACAGAGAAACTTAACAGGATTGAGGTGGTGTGAGGTGATTTGAGAGAGGGTTCAAGGACTCAGGGCTTTTCTCTGGAGCAGATGACATTAGGACATTAGGTCACTTCTAAGGGTGGGGTTCAGTAAATTTTATCTCTTAGCAGGGTTGAATAAGGTTCATGTTTTTGTCTGTGTTCAGACAGGGTAACTGAGGGATCTCCTATTAGCTTGAGCTTTCACAGACACAGTGTTTGATGAAATTGTCTGTGTTCAGCAGAAACACACCATGACCCCACTGTGTATGGAGCAGCTCCTGCATGGAAGGGCCACTGTAGTCTCCTCAGAGGGTAAGTGGAAGGGATTCTTCTACCAGACAGGAGGCATGGGTTGCTGTGCAGTACTTGGTAACCATGTGGGAGCATAGCAAAATCCCCATGCGGTAAAATTCTAAGTGCCACATCGTCATGGCTGTTTGAGGGGGTGGTGACACCTGTCTTAAGGGGAAGGGGGTTTCGAGGATTCACAGCAGGCTCTGAGGAAGGCAGGGGCTAGGGCTAGAGCTGCCAGCACCCTCACTAGCTAGTCCAGCACGCCCTTGTCCAGTTTTCCAGTTGATCTCTGCTCCGTGCCAAAGGTCATATGAAAACCACAGTCTGTATTCCTCAGTGTTAAAATATACAAGGAAGCTTTTTATCCATAAGGCTGCAAATTATAAAGTAGACAGCACCATTCTGTCACTAATGGTATCTCAGGTGGGTCCAGATCAAGGAAGCTCCACATTCTTGGTAGCTCACACCTGTCCCTGCGGTTCTGCCCCCAGGCAACTTATTCCCCAAATCCATTACTGGAATTCTCCATTCTTCTGGATTAATCCACTTCTAGCATTCCTTTTACACAGCTGAAATCATACCAGCATTGAATCTTCTGTTTTCCTCTTCAACTACTCTGGAACATGTCCTTGAACATTTTAGTTTATGTCAATCCCCTTATGAGTTGTGTTGATACTAAGAATGGCTAGCAAATTTCCCCCCATCCTGAAAAAGCTGTCATTCCATTTTTTAAGCATTTTATTCACCCCACTTAACAATTCTTCATGTATTCATACATTTCAAGAGACAAAATATTATCCTCCTAGGTGACATTGAAATGATAATATATGAACCTCCTTAGGCTACAAGGTAGAAAATGTTGCGTTTCATCCATGTTCACCAGAACTAACAACAGAGGTGCCATGAAGAGAGCTCAGTTTAAGTATAACTCTATAGTCAGAGGGCTATTTTATTTTGAGAGAATATAGATACTATTTTTTTTTTTTACTTTTATTTTTCTTTGAAAGAGAAAGAGAGAGACTGGGTGAGTAGGGGCAGAGGGAGAAGGAGGGATTTTTAAGCAGGCTCCATGCTGAGCATGGAGCCTGGCACAGGGCTCGATCTCATAACCCCAAGATCATGACCTGAGCCAAAACAAAAATTGGACATCTTACTGGCTGACCCACTCAGGTGCCCCTATATTACTATTCTCCTTAGAAAGAGTACAATGGCTTACGAATTCAAATAAATTAAAAATTATAAAAGTCTTCCATTTCAACAGCAGCACACTTTGGTTTTTTTAAATTAAAAAAAAAAAAAGTTTTGCTATCAAATCCTATTAAGAATAGCCCCATGATGGTACCAAAGTGTTTAAGATAGAAAGAATCCAATGTAATGAAGGGCAGCAGAATGTGCCAGCCCAAAATATGTTGTTTTGAGCTGTAGACACCTGCAGAGAGAGCCCTTCCTTGAGCATCTCTTCCTGCTCAAAGACAAAAGAACTCAGTGGTGATAAATCCCATCACCAAGAGTTTTATCAACCAGGTCAGATGGACTCATCACAGGTCAGGACACTAGAAGTTGACCCTATACCCAGAGAAACTCTGCCACAAGTTGTCATACCTTCCATTTGTTCTTCTAAAGGCCCATTCATATTTCCCAAAGATCATTTCCTCTCCCTCCCCCATCCTCCTCCCATTTCCCTATTAAGATGTCCTTTAATCCTGAATTCTAAGCCACCTCCTGGAGTTACTCATTTTCCTCTGTGTATGCACAAGGTATACATGTTCATAAACTTCCTGCTTTTCTCTTGTTAATCTGCCTGTTACAGAAGTCTCACCTAACAATTCAGAAGGGTAGAATGAAAATTATTTTTCATCCCTACAGTAGCTAACTACAACACCCCCCCACACACACACACACAATGTGCTCCCTTACAAAGCTGTTATGTCTCAAAAAGTGGGTGAACATCTTTTACATCTTACTTTTTTTTTTTTTTTTTAACCCAAATGTTTCTACCCATGGACTACAAATATTGGTGAGTCTGCTCTCCCGCAGAGCTGGAAACGTCCTGTAAGGGAACCAGCAGAAAGAGAGAAGACAGGATAAGCTCTTTCTTTTCTCTCTACACTCAGCCATGTTATACTCAAAGTCAGGACCTTTTCCAAATTTGTTAGAAAAAGACAGAATCAAGAGCCAAATAAAAGCCTATTTAACTTCTCTTTATTTGAAACTTCAAAGTAGGTCATTACACAGTGGAAAGGACAAAGAAGAAGAAAGAGAAAGCATTTAACAAACAACCGAAGGCTCACCAACACTAAAACTCAAATCCAAATACTTTTTCTTCTAAAGCACATCATCTAGTATTGTCAGGAAAAATAAGCCAGGAAATTGGCTTTTGTCATAATATTTCCTTCCAATCATTATGAAAGGCCACTAACTGTAAGCTAAAAATGAAAAAGGAAAAAAAGCAGCTCAGCCTCAAAATGAAAGGTTGCAGACATTAACCATTTATGAACTTGAGAGCCAGTTTTTTTTTTCTTTTAAAAAACAAAAGAATCAATATTTTCTGTTGAGTTCAATCTTCAGCTACATTTTCAAATACTGGGTGTTGTTCCTTTGTGTTTAGGAAATAGCTTCTGTTCTTCACAACTAACCAAATTTCATTAAAGACTGCAACTCTTCTTCATCTGAAAAACTATTTCTTAGCTACAGCAACCAAGCTCATGCCTTGGGATGCCTCATTTTCCCCTGGAGGCAAGGCTTCTCAAACTGAACCATGCACATGCATCACACGGGGTCTGTTTCAAATGCAGGCTGGATTCAGGAAATCTGGTTCAGGACCTGTGACTGCTCTTCCAACAAGCTCCAGACGATGTCTACAGGGCTGGCCCACCTAGACCACAAGGGCCTAGAGAACGAAGTAAAAATTCAGCAACCTGTGACCCATATCAAGAGATTTGGTTTAAGTCGTTACATAGCAGAGCTGAAACTCTTTATTTTTAATGAATTCAACAAATGACCCTAACACACTCTGTCAATATCCTAGGGTTGCCATAATTAGGGACCATAGGTAGGTGTTCTACAACCACAGAAAGACATTCTCCCAGTGCTGGAGGCTAGAAATCCAACCCTGGTGTTGCCAGGGTTATGCTGCCTCTGAAAGCTCCAGAGAACAATGTTCCCTCACCTCTTCTGCTTTTTGTATGGCCGACAGTCCTTGTGGTCCTGGATGGTAGATGCACTACTTCATCTCCACCTCCATCCCCACATGGCCTTCTCTCTTTTGCATCTGCTCTGTCTTCAAGTTATCACAGGGCATTTCCCTTTCCCTGTATCCTGTGTCCAAATTTCCCTCTTCTCATAAGGACTCCAATCATTGGATTAGGGTCCTACTGCAGCATGACCTCATTTTAACCAATCACATATGCAAATATCCTATTTCCAAATAAGGTTCACATTCACAGCTCCTGGGGTTATGACTTCCACATATCTTCTTGGAGACACAATTCAACCCAAAATGTTTGCCCGCCAAAGTTTAGGATCCACTAAAACTGTGTTTCTCCACATTGATTATTCACTAGAATTCTTGCAGAACTTTCAAAATCACAGCAATGAAAAAAAAAAAAAAAATCACAGCAATGCTAGGTTCCAACCAATTAAATGGGACCCCACAGAGGTGAAGCTAGGCATTACTCTTCTTTAACACACAGAGTTATAGTGTACTGCAAGGGTTGGGAACCACTGTAAAGACTCAGATTTTACAGCTCTTTGTAAAAAATGTGTAATATTTTAAAATGGAATGCTTGCAGGGTCTTTTTTTTTTTTCCCTAGCATGAATTGGAGAAAAATATACCAGTAATTTAGTCTATGCTAAAAATATGCTGTTTAGAAACAGAGGCTTTTTGACAATACTTGTCAAGAACCCAAAGGTTTCTTATCAGTCTGACCATAGATGTTTGATTGTTTCTTCAAGGTGGGTATAACACGGATCATGGAATAGTTACTCTTATATATAGCCATTACAGATGTTTAGAAACAATGTCAAGGTCAAGAAAGAAAGTGCATGTGAGAGAATTAAACCCAAGAAACTTGAACTTGGGAAGTTAATTTGAACAAGTTCATGATTTCAACACTATTTTCTAGTCTTTCTCGCTGTGTCATCTAATTTTGCTCCAAAGGACCACACTACAGGACTATATTTGGACTATTCTTGCCAAATATTTCAGAGTCAAGATTTCTGAAAACACTTCGAATGGCTTCTAAATATTTTAAATAGACAGATGCAATTTCTGGGTCAAAAAGAAAAAAGAAAAGAAAAGAATGGGTGTTCAATACATATAGTCAGCCTGGAGCCCTAGAAAATAATTTGAAAAATCTTAAATGAATCACACTGGGTGTCACTTTCCTTTTGAGTTGACAGAAATTCTATATTGGCATTTGTTTTGCTGTTACAGTGATTATTGGCTAAATAGTTACATGTTTATGAAATAATAACCTTTCTTGTGTTTATTAAAGACAGTGAAAAGGAAAGAGCTAAAGAAATACTGGTATATTATAAAGCAGAGGAAAATACATAGTACACTAATGAAAACACCAGGAGCTAGTCTATCAAGAACTCCAATACTATGATACATGAGAAGTAAAATACTGATATGGAAGTGGACCAAATATATTAATCAGATTAATAATAACATACAAGTCATACAACCTATTCAGTGGGAAGAGGTAAGAATAAAGAGGTCAACATGTTGTTTTTGTAGAGCTACAATATAACTTGTCATCCAAAGGACCTTAGGGGAGGGAAAGAAATTATTATCAATAGTTATACAAGGATGACTGGTGTAATTAGGGACCATCCCCAAAGCCTCAGACCTGCAGTAACTGCAGTTCGTTCTTGGCTTCCTTCACCTGTGACTGCTTTAGCCTATAAAATATCTTTTGATGTCTTTTCCACGATCAAATATGAAAAGTGCACGTTTACTCAACAGCTACTCCAAAACATTGTACATAAAATCCACAAAGGCCAAACCATTTTATGAGTAAGAACGAGTTAAGTTAGGCAGTGGTGAAATCAACCCCAAATCTCTGTGGCCGGAAACAGGAAAGTTTCTTTGTCTTTCATGTTACATGGTCATCAGAGGGGCACAGGGGGTGTCTATTGAGCATAAGCTTGAACACTGCCAGTCACTCTGCAGGAGGAAGAGGTCTGAGGCCTCACACAGACAAGTGAGTGGTGTGTGTGGAAAGGATACAGAGCACCTTTTCACACCTCATTTGGCGAAACTCATCCTATGGTGCAATCCAACCACAACAGGCCTCAAACGTGCAATCCTACCTTGTATCTGAAAGAGGTGAAGTAGAACAGTTTGCAAATATAACTGCCTGAAAAATACCTTCATAACTCAGTATCTTCTCAACCCTTGCTTGCTCTTGTCATAAGGACCTTTCTAGTTCCCTTGGGCATGTTGTGGTTTTGGAAGGGAGGTGGCCTATTGTTACTCTTGTTTCTTCAGTCTGCTTTTCTGTCTGATTTGTCTTTTTTTTTCCTTAAGATTTTATTTATTTATTCATGAGAGACACAAAGAGAGAGGCAGAGATACAGTCAGAGGGAGAAGCAGGCTCCCTGCAGGGAGCCAGATGTGAGACTCGATCCTCGGACTCGGGATCACACCCTGAGCATGACCCAGCAGATGCTCAACTGCTGAGCTACCCCAGCATCCCTCTGTCTGATTTCTGTCTTGTTTTGATAACTTTCTAGAAAGTGTAATGGCTGCTCCTGCTACAACAATGCCACATTTGACATATGCTGCTTTCTGTACTAACTCCTCTCCTTAAGACTTACCAAGCAGTGATGCATGTCTTTGCACAATCTCTATGACTGGTACATTCTGGAAAATAGTCACATTTATCAAAGCACAAATTAGGCAAACCTCCTTTCCCAAATAGGCAAAGCAGTAATTAAAACACACAGGTAGTGTTCCTTTCAAGACATGGAAATTTGAGTAGATTGCATTTAGTGCTCCGAGAAGCAGAGAATACACACAAAATCCCATATACATGATGATCGCTACCATGTAAACCTAATATGTGTATATAAAACAGTAGCTCTGAAAAGGGATTTTAAAGGTTGCTATTCCTTGGTAATGGTATTGCAGGCCATTAAAAAAAAAATATTTCCTTCTTTAGATGGTTTCTTTGTTTACTAAATACTCTGCAATACCCTTGCATTTATTTAAATTGTTGTTTTAGAAAAAATAAATTGTGCGTGCTTCAGGTCCTGGTTGTGTTCAGATATATTTGTCGTTCTCTGAGAAGGTTGATTTATGGCCCAGATATTAATCTCTGCTTACAGGTATGTTATGGCTTCAAATTATTTTTAGAACATTGTTTGGATGTATGGTTATAATAAACTGGTGTTTTAGAAATCGAGTCAGGTGCTATGGGAAGTCATCCTAATGTAATATTTCAAGTCCACTATGTTTACCTGTGGTGTTCACACTGAAATCTGAGGTTGAAATCTATAGGGCACTAACATTTAAATTTTGGTAACCCAAAAGAATATTAGATTCATGTATCAGGAAAGCTTTTCTAAGTAAACACTCTTCTAGGATCCTTTGAATCTGAATATAGGAGTTGCAAGTGAATAATGCCATCAACCCTGTCAGCTTGATGTATGGGTCCTTTCTACATCCCAGGATGATTTACAGATGCAGTCCTAAAAGTAGTTCTTATATTACATCCTGTGTAACTTCTCTGATTGAAAATATGAAGATAATAAATGTGTACAAAAGACAAATCCTACATATAATTTTTAAAAAGCAGATATGAAAACAAGAAAACACTGGTGCTCCTATCATTTTGTTTTGAATGCAACAGCCAAAACACACAATATGCAATTTCACAAATCCCCAAATATTATTGCTCTTTGAATGTTTTCATCAATATTACAATATTTACTCATAAATTTGCTGTACAACATGTTCTGAATATAAAATACCAAAGTTAAAGTTTAGCATTATAAAACTTCTTGCAATTTGTATTTTTTTAATGCTTTAACATACATGATCCTATCTGAAGTGGGTATAATCCCAGGAGATCACTCCTCACATGCCAAAATCATCATAAACTTTTAGGCAATGACTCCATGTACCATAATATTGCTTAATGCAAGCTTATTTTCCTTTTGTATGGAAGGGTCTTCATCTCCACTCTAAACCCTTAGCCCCAACCTCCCCCTACACATTCACATCCTTTATTTGGCCAATATTTATTTATCCCTTCAAGATTCAGCTCAGTCTTCACATGACATAGAAACCATCTCCAAATCGGCTTGCCAATCGTCCCTGCTATCTGTTCCCATAACACTATTTTCTAATATTTACAACTACGAATTGAAAAGTTCTGCTGTATATCTTCCTGGTTTCCCCTGCCTGGGTTAGGGTGTGCTGAATGCTGGGTAGGAGGATGTCACCTGTCTCCCCTGGCCAGAACATCTTCCTCCTCCTCAAAGATCCACAAGTTTAGAAATATGTCTATTCCATTTTGTGCTTCCAGTATCCATGACACAGACTGAATATAGACATGTAGAACTGGACAGTGTAGACTGAGATGTGAGGTCAAGGGTAAGGAGTAAATACTCTGTGGTGCTTTATCACTGAGTTTAATAAAGTTTCTCTGCATCCTATCATCTCTTGGAATCAAAAATAGTCACCACTAAGAGAAGGTCTTGAAAATCAGCTTATCCTGATGAAAAGTACTGGGGAATCTGAATGAATTTACATAAGAAATGTTTCCAAGTTCAGAAAAAAATTTAGGTCTTATACCTTACCCTAAAATGGCTTTAATGGGGGCATCTGGGTGGCTCGGTGGTTGAGCGTCTGCCTTTGGCTCAGGTCGTTATCAAGGGGTCCTGGGATCAAGTCCCATATCGGGCTCCCTACAGAGAGCCTGCTTCTCCCTCTACCTATGGTCTCTGCCTCTCTCTCTGGGTCTCTCATGAATATGTACACAAAATCTTTTCTTTATAATTCTTTAAATAAAGGCTTTAGTGGTATGTAGAAAATTCATTATTGAATGAATTGAAATAATCTGTACTCTCTCAAATGCAAACAATGAACATGCATTAGTTCAATAAACTCACTGGAAATGCTGGAAGAATCTAAACAGCTTCACTCAATTATAACACTGTTGACATACTTTGCCTACCTGATAACACTGCCTAGAGCTGCCCTTTGGGAAACAGCAGGCAGTAAACCCCAATGGGACCATGATGACAAGAAACACGGGTAGTGTATCTAAATAGGCCAGAAGAAGAGTGGAGGTTTATAGGTAGGAAAAAAAGGCACCTCAATTACTGAAATCATCTCCAAACAAGAATTTGATAGTAACAGAGTTTGAAGATTTTGTTCAGTTTAGCTAACATATTGTATGTATCATATGTATAAGATTTAGGATTCTGACAAAGAGAGTTTCAAGCTAGAATCTCTAATGATATTCACATTACTAGGATGTGATTCTACATTTAGAAATTTGTATAACACATACACTTCACCCTTTTGCTATATGTTTTTAGTGAATCATAGTAAGTTCCTGTATCTCTTTTCACTTATCTTATATACTGAAAAAATGATGCCCTAAAATGTTTATATTTATTGTATTAATTACATGCATCCATATGGCATTGTAGGTTCATTCAATATAGTTAATTTAATTAAAATATCACTCACATTTACCATAAGAAAAAAGGAACCTAATATTTTATTTTAGAAAGAAACTTGTGTGTTAAAGTCTTAGAAGGCCATTCATATACATTTATTTTCCTCAATATTCTTAGATTATCTGTGCAGTCTAAGTATTAAATACATTTATATGCTATTTTCTGGATTGCTAAATTGTTCAAAACAAGTGGCTCCTCTAGAAGCTTTTAATTGATTTTCCTTCTCTGGATGTTCTCCATCCTAATCAATGTTGGTGACCCCCTGGGCATGCACTGTCCACAAGCCTGGTCTCCAGTTAGTCTGGAGAGTTCCATTCCCACCGGTAGAAATTCAAGCTTTACCAAGTTTCTACCCAAAATCTAGGAGTCACAGCTGCATCTTGCATTTGCTACTTCTCTTTTATACCTTAGTATTTCCTTTGCATCTTTTCATTACTTAAACATCTAATTATCACTTCTTAATATCTTTTGATATACCAAGTGGTATAACTCTGTCTCCTGGCAGGCTCTGACACACCCTTCCCTCCAGTCTCCTCTATTTATATCATGAGGTTGGAGGGGTGCTTGATGACAAATTCTCCTGCCCTTATCTCTGGGCTGGGGCAGAAGGGAAAGGTCAGGATGTTTCAACAGGAGCTGAGTTAATAAAAACCGGGAAGATTAATACCAGGATTATATCAGAAGAGATGTGCTAATGAGTAAAGGGAATCACATACAAGAAAGTCATCAAAACCAAGGCTTGAGTCAAACAATGTCAAGGGTTGGGATGCATCTCAGAAAACTCTGTGCTGGGGCACCTGGGTGTCTCAGTCAAGCGTCTGCCATCAACTCAGGTCATGATCCCAGGAGTCTGCTCCTCCTTCTCCCTCTGCTGCTCCTCCTGCTTATGTTCTCTCTCTCTCTCTCTCTCTCTCTCACTTTCCCTGTCTCTAAAATAAATAAAATCTTAAAAAAAAAAAAAAAAAAGGAAAGCAAGCCCTGTGCTGCCATGTGTCAAGAGCTGCAATAGCTAGGAAATTGAGGATTGATGTTCTCAAATATTAGGAAATATTCAGGAACTTGCTGAAGGTTGTTCTTCCCCCCAGGAACTTGTATTTAGGAAGCACTGAGTACAGACTCATGATACACAGAATAGTTAGTAATGGGAGTTGAAGAGCCAGGGAAAAAGCACGGGTGAATATACCACCACCCATTAGTGAGGTAAAGGAGAAGAGGCTATGGGATCATCACTGGCTTCTGGGCATATTGTGGAGACCTGAGATCCCAGAGATGGCCCACACCCCACAAAGTTTTTCATTCATACTTAGGATTGCATATCTTTATGGATGTGTTTTTAGCTTGTATCTTTTACCTAGGTCTCTTGGAGCCTTTTTATCAAATCACCATTGCCTTTGGGACAAACTCAGTAACTAAAATTAGAAGCCATTAGACATTTAATATCTAGAAGGATAATCCCAAAGGGCCATCGGTTGGCGCCTGGAAGAGAAGCCAGTCTGCAACACTCAATAAGACTTTAAAGATGATTCCTCAGCAACTATGTTTCCAATATTCTGATGTTGGAGTAACAAGATATACACGTAAGCTAGACAGGTATACTCAGCACACCATACAGTCGTAATTCTGATCATGACACAGGACCGAGAAAGAAAGCAAAGGAGCCAGGACATGAAAACACTACATAAAAAAGGTTACGGTGCTCTCGGTGATGTATATCTCGACCAGCACTATCCATATTTGGGGGCTAGAGGTGAAGAACAGAGTGGGCAGCAAGATGCCAGAGGTTTCATTACAACCAGACATCTTGGTGGGAGCACAGATGGGTGGGCATGATCCCTAGTGGGAACACCGGCAGCTCTTTCAGAAGAAAGATGCTTTACAAGCACACAGAACTGACCCAAGAAAGAGAGATGTGGAATCATGTGCGGTGTGCTTCTTTGATAACATCTCTTTTCCATGTGGCCATTTCTAGTTTTAAAGTTGTCAAGTGCATGTCCAGTCCTGGCAGCTACCTTGCTACTTTACTTTGTGTAATAATTCCTATTTGAAGTGTAGGACATGGGATGGATTGCAATTAGAAAGTCTGTTATATAAACAAGTTTCTCAGGATCTAGTTTTCACTCGTCAACTGACAGTTACAGGTGGCATTTTTTGTTTTTTCATTCTTGAATTAAACTTTTCTTGTCATAGACATAGCAACTGTTGGGATTAAAGACTGCAATGAACAAGTTGGGGAGAAAGGATTTCTCAGGAGAGAACTAATCTCACCTTCTGTCTTTCTTTTTCTCTCAGTAATACTTATCAAGGCCCCAACCACAGAAAGAGAGAAAAATTTAACTTCAGGTCAGCTTGAAAATTGTGCTGCATCTCTGGCACTGGACATTTTAAGTTCTTGAACTAAAACTTTATGCTATGGGCCTTTTGTTACCTAAGAGTTTAGTAGAGGAGTCATCAGACCTGTCTGAATTTTCATCCAGTAGCTGAAGAAACAGTCATCACTGAGCAGGTTTGATGGTTCATGTAAGGTAAAGTTTATCTTAAACTTTATTTCATGATTCCCCATTAAGGAATGTGTATGTTCAGTGGAATACTGGTACCAAAGGGGTACTTGGTACTTGCAGCGACAACCTTCTCTAGCTTGCTGGAGGGAAGAACCAGGAGCAGATAACATCCAGAAACATATAAAGGGTTTACACACCATGACCAAGTAGGATTTATCCCAGGAATGCAAACGGTTTTACATGTGAAAAGCAATCCATGCAACACACCATAGTAATAGCAGAAGGGACAACAAACCACATGATCACTTCAACAGACACAGGAAAACATCTGATAAAATCCAACAGCATTTTTTGCCAGAAACACTCAGCAACATAGGAAGACAAGGGAACTTCCTCAACCTGATTCAGAGCATCTACAAAACCCATCAGCTAGCATCACACTTAATAGTGACACTAGAAAGTTTTCTCTCAAAGATCGGTACAAGACAAGGATGCTTGCTTTCACCACTTCGACTCAATGCTGGAGTGGAAGTTCTGGCTTGGACAATGAGACAGTGAACAGAAACAAAAGCCATCCATATTGGAAAGGAAGAAATAAAACTATCTCTATAGACAAAGACATGATCTTGCATGTAGAAAACTTAAAGAATTCGGGCAGCCTGGGTGGCTCAGCAGTTTAGCGCCTACCTTCAGCCCAGCATGATCCTGGAGACCCGGGGATCGAGTTCCACGTCAGGCTCCCTGCAGGGAGCCTGCTTCTCCCTCTGCCTGTGTCTCTGCCTCTCTCTCTGTGTTTCTCATGAGTAAATAAATAAAATCTTTAAAGAAAAAAAGAAAACTTAAAGAATTCATACACAAAAATCTACTAGAACTAGCAACCAAGTTTGGCAAGTTTGCAGAATCCAAGATCGATATACAAAAATCATCTGTATTTTTATACACTCATAATGAGCAAATCAAAATAAGATTAAGAAAAAAATTATATTTATAGTAGCAACAAACATAATGAAAATACTTAAAAATAAATATCCAGGAATTTGCAAGTAGCCAACTTTGTTTTCAGAAATGTAAAACCACTAGATTTACTGCTTGGCTTTGTTGTGAAGTATACCCCACCCAAGCACACCCAGAAGCAAGACCACAAACTGACCACCACGTGCCTTCTCACTTCTTCCATCTCTTGCACACTTGAAATTTTTCTTGAAATTTCTTACTCTCATGATACAACTAATGCAAACTGAACATTCTAATTCCCTACAAGAGCTATGATTAGCCTCTCGTTATTTTAGTAATTTCTCAAATCAGTTTCATTGTCCTGATGCAAACATCTGCACTCCTTCTAGCTTCAGCACTCTCAACAGTTCCCCAACATTGACAGTTTTGTCTTTTCTTCCTCCAGGGGCTAATTCTCAGCTCCGAGCCATCCTCTGATCCCCTGCTTTCATCCTCACTGGATTCTCTTATCCTTAATCGGTGAGCCAGCTCCTAGACTTACACAGTTCAGAGAGATTCAGTCATCAATGAAGTATTTTCTTCGAGCCTGAGGAAAGAAAGAATGGGAAATGCACCACAAACCATTTGCCTTTGGGGATCTTTTCTTCCCTTTTGCCTTAGTAATACAAAAAAAAAAAAAAAATAGCATAATCAGATCTGGGCTTACTCATACTTAATTATACCCAAACCCAAAATTACAATAGCTTGTCGATGTCACCTTGGCCCTCCCTAGAATGTTTTTGGTAAGTGTTTTGCCCATAAAGCTAATGTTAAGCAAGTGGATAACAGACCCAAGAGACGTTTTAATCCAAAATAATGACCATATCAAATGAAAGCCCTAACCTCAGTAGGGAATTACTGAAGAGTGTACTGGAAAACAGAATAATAGAAATCTAGAGCAGCAAAGAGGCAAGGCTCTTAGTCACAACTGTGCCATTTTAATCATGAGCAGATTTAGTCATTCTCAATATATTATTTTTAATTTTCATGAAGTCTTGAATTAAATAAACTTTCCCTTTAGGATTACCTCAGCTAGACACATGGACTTGGTAGAACCTACAAAGTATTTCAGACTTTTGCCCGAGAGTAGACAACAAGTGCAAAAATAAGTTTTCAACGTTAACTTCCCAGGCCCACTTGGCTTTACTGGAAGTTACAGAAAACATTTTAGATGGAATTAATATCAATTCTTCACAAACACTTCCCACCTCATTATATGAAACTAGCATTACCAAAACCGGGTAGACACACACACACAGGTATTGTATGAATATAGATGCAAAAAATCCCCAACAAAATATAAGCAAATGAAATCCAGAAACTTACAAAAGGGATTATATGCCATGACTAAGCAGAAGTTATATCAGAAATGCAAACTGGTTTAACATATGAGAAGCAATCCATGCAACCCACCATAGTAATAGCAGAAGGGACAACAAACCACATGATCACTTCAACAGACACAGGAAAACATCTGATAAAATCCAACAGCATTATTTTTGCCAGAAACACTCAGCAACATAGGAAGACAAGGGAACTTCCTCAACCTGATTCAGAGCATCTACAAAACCCCTCAGCTAGCATCACACTTAATGGTGACACCAGAGAGTTTTCCCTCAAAGATCCGAAGAAGAAAAGGATGCTTGCTCTCACCACTTCGACTCAATGCTGCAGTGGAGGTTCTGGCTTGGACAATGAAACAGTGAACAGAAATAAAAGCCATCCATATTAGAAAGGAAGAAGCAAAATTATCTCTATCGACAAGACATGATCTTGCATGTAGAAAGCCTAAAGAATTCATACACAAAAATCTATTAGAACTAGCAAATGAGTTTGACAAATTTGCAGAATCCAAGGTCAACATGTAAAAATCAATTATATCTCTGTACTAGTTATGAAAAAAAAAACAAAATAAAATTTAAAAATTCTATTTACCAGGGTGCCTGAGTGGCTTGGTCTGTTAAGCATCCAGCTCTTGATTTCAGCTCAGATCATGATCTCAGGGTCCTAGGATCATGGACCATGCCAGGCAACCAACTGAGCATGGAGTCTACTTGGGATTCTTTCCCTCTTCCTCTCCCTCCCCATCTGCCCCTCCCTGCCACTTGCTGGCAAGTGCGCCCATGCACACACTCTCTCAAATAAATAAATAAATAAATAAATAAATAAATAAATAAATTTAAAAATAATAAAATTCTATTTACAATATAAACAAAACTAATGAAAATATTTAGGAATAAATTAATAAAAGTCCAATATTTGTACACTGAAACCTACAAAACATTGTTAAAAAATTAAAGGTTGAAATACATGGAAGGACATTTCACATTCATGGGTAAGAACCCATCATATTGTTAAGATGGGAATATTCTCTAGAATTATATACAAATTCAATACAAACTCTATCAACATTCTAACTGGAATTGTGAAGAAACTGGAAGCTGACCATAAAATTTACATGAAAGACAAGGGACCCAGAGTAGCCAAAACAATTCTGAAAACAAGAACAATACTGGAGGACTCACATTTGCCAATTTCAATACAAAACAGCTACAGTAATCTAGACAATGCAGTACAGGCACACAGATACACACACGGATCAATGGAGTAGAATCCAGAGTCCATAAATAAACCCTTATGTTTATGGTCAATTGGATTTTGACAAAGGTGCAAATGAGGAAGGGAACAGCTTTTGAACAAAGGATGCTGGAACCTGGTATACAGAGCAAAAAAATTGGACCCCTTCTTTATACCAAACACAAAAATCATTCTAGTGTAAGATACAAAACTATAAAAAGACGTCTTAGGAGTAAATGCAAGAATATACTTTGTAGCTGTGGATTAGACAATGTATTTTTAGATATGAAACCAAAAGCACAAGTGGGGAAAAAAAAGATTGATTATTTAGTCTATAGCAAACTTTGACACTTTTGTCATACAATTGGTACCATCACCAAAGTAAAAGATTATAGTATATAAAGAGGGAAGTATTTGAAACACATATGCTTTAAGGGACTGGTATTCAGAATATGAAGAACATTTACAACTCAATAAAAAAAAATCCAAGTACATAATGGGCAAAGGATGTGAGTAAAAACATGTCTCCAAGAAGATATACAATAGCCATAGCACATGAAAAAATATGCTGAACATAATTAATCATTAGGGAAATTCAAATTACAACTGCCATGAGATACAACATCATACCCACTTGGATGGCTATAACCAAAAGTCAGAAGACAGTGGGTGTTGGCAAGGTATGAAAATATTGGAATTATTATACACTCATAGTGGGATATTAAAATGCTGCTGTCACTTTGGAAAACCATTTGGCAGCTCCTCCAATATTAAAATAGGAGATAGCCATTATGACATAGCATTTACACCCCTAGATGTACACCCAAAGGAAATGAAAATCTGCATCCTCAAAAAACTTTTCTGTGATTGCTTACAGCAACATTATTCATAATAGGCAAGAAGTGGAAACAACAGAAATGCCTATTAACTGATAAATGGGAAAATCAAATGTGGCATATCCACACAAAGGAATACTAGCCAGTGTGGAAAATGAAGTTTTGATACAGGCTACATTATAGTAGTGCTGCATTGTAACATTATGCTAAGTGAATGAAGCCAGTCACAGAAGGCCACACATATACAATTTACTTATATGAAATGTCCAGCATAAATAAGAAATTTATAAGGACAGAAAAGTGTATCACTGGTTCACTGAGTTAGGTGGGTTGGAATGAGAAATGATTACTAATGGGTATGGGAATATTTGGTGGGGAGCTGATGAAACTTCTCTAAAACTAATTGTGATGATGATTGCAGAGCTGTGACTATACTGAAAAGTGTTGAATTGTACACCCTGAAGGGGTGAGTCTTATGGTTTGTGAATTATATATCTTAATGAAGATGTTAAGAGTTGATTTGGTCATGTTCATGCTTTACTGTCACCCAAAATTCATGGGTCATGTGGGTAGCTCGGTTGGTAATGCCACCAACTCTATTTCAGTTCAGGTCACGGATCAGGGTCTTAAGATCCACAGCCCTGAGTCAGGCTCCATGCTGGGGTTGGAGTCTGCTTAAGATTCTTTCTCTCCCTCTCCCTCTCTTTCTGCCCGTCTCCCTCCCTCTTCCTCTTTCTTTCAAAAAAAAAAAAAAAAAAAAAAGAACCATCAATTTATAAACCTTGTTTCATTCACCCAGAGCTTTTCATGTTTTTAGGTAAGGCTTGTAGTT
>NW_023331312.1:0-41988 GCF_011100685.1 Canis lupus familiaris
ACTGGTGACTCTGATCCTGTCTGCGCGTCACCCAGACTGGTGACTTGGTCCTCACCTGTGGAGAATATGACCTGGATACTCTGTTCCACATGTGTGCCTCACGTGGACATGATAACTCTGGATCCCCTCTGGGCTTCAGGCTGACATGTGACTCTGTCCCCATCAGGATGTCACCTCTAGACCAGGTGAATCTGGTACCCCTCTAGGACTCTACTTGACCTGGAGACTCTGGTCCGCAACTGGGCCTCACAGGGACCTAGTGAATATGCTCCCACCTGCGCCGATTCTGGACCTGGTGACTCTGGTCCCTACCTTGGCATCCGTGGGACACGGTTCTTCTTCATGGCCTACAGGTTGCCTCACCTGGACCTGGTGATTGGGGGTGCCTCCTGTGCGATTGCTGTGGACACCTTCTGGGGCTCACCTGGAACTGGTGACTCTGATACTAACTGGGCCTCACCCAGATCTGGTGACTCTGGTCCTCACCTGTGGACCATTATGAACTGGATACACTGTTCCACACGTGAGCCTCACCTGGACATGTTGACTCTGGATCCCCTCTGGGCCTCAGCCTGACATGGTGACTCTGGTCCCCATCTGGATTTCACCTAGACCAGGTGAATCTGGTACCCCTCTAGGCCTCAACTTGACCTCGTGACACTGGTCCTCAACTGGGCCTCACCGGAACCTAGTGAATATGCCCCATCTGCGCCGCATCTTGGCATGTGACTCTGGTTTTACCTGGGCATCCTCGGGAAATGGTTACTGTATTCCCCACTGGGACTGACCTGATTCTGGTAACTCTGATCCTGACTTTGGCCTCTTCTGTACCAGGGGACTCTGGCTCCACCTGGACCTCACCTGTAACTTGTGACTCTGATCCTAAGCATGGCCTCACCTGACCTGGTGACTGTGGTTCCCATCGGGACCTCACCTGGACCTCATGTCTCTGGTTCCACCTGGGCCTCACCAGGACCTGGTGTCTCTGGTACCCACCTGGGTAGCATCAGGATATGGTTACACTGTTCACTAACAGTGACCCAGCCTGACCTATTAACTCTGGTCTTCACCAGGGCCACACCTGGACATGGTGACACTGGTTCCCACCTGGGTCTCACCTGGACATGGTGAGTCGGATCCCCACCTGGCCCTCACCTGTAACTGGTGATTTGCGTTCCCATATGGACATCATGTGGACCTGGTTGCTGCAGAGTTTCTAGTTTCTCATGTACCTCGTGACTCTGTCTCCTCCAGGGCCTCACCGGGACCTGGTGAGTGTGGTTGACACCTGCACCTCACCTGGACTTCGTGATTCTGCTCTGCACCTGAGACTACCCTGGATCTGGTGACTGTGGTCCCCACCTGGGCTTCACCTGGATTTGGGGACTCCGGTCCCCATCTGGGCCTCACCTGGCCCTGTTGACCACGGTCCTCAACTGGGCAAAATGGGGACCCGGTGAGTGTGTTCCACAACTGGACCTCACCTGGACCATGTGACTCTGGTTCCCCTCTGGGTCTCACCATGCACTAATGACTGTGAACCCCACTTTGGCTTTACTGGGACCTGCTGACCCTGGTTGCCACCTACGCCTGACCTCGAACTGTTGACTCTGGTTCTTTCAAGGGCCTCCCCTGTACCTGGTGATCCTGGTCCCCACCTGGGCCTCACCTGGACGTGGTGACTCTTGTCACCAGGGGACTCACCTGGACCTGCTTACTGTGTTCCACTCCTGGGCCTCAAGTAGACCTGTTCACCATGGTCCCGAAGCCGGACTCACATGGACCTGTTGCCTCTGATCTCCACCAGGGCCTCACGTGTACCTGGTAACTCTGGTCCTCACCTGGGCCTCATCTGGACCTAGTGACTCTGGTCCCCACCTGGGCTTCACCTGGATCTGGTGACTCTGGTCCCCACCTGGAATTCACCTGGATCTGGTGACCCTGGTCCCCACATGGACCTCACCTGGATCTGGTGACTCTGGTCTCAGTATGGCCTCACCTGGACCTGGTGTCTCTCATCCCCACTTTGACCTAACTCAGAACTACTGAATCTTGCCCCATCTAGGCCGCACCCAGACCTGATGACTCTTGTCCCCAGCTATGCCTCAATTCGACCTGATGAATCTGGTCCTCACGGGGGCCTCACATGGACCTGGGACTCAGCTGGATAGAGTGGCTCTGGTTCCCACAAGGGGCTCACCTGATACTGCTGACTGTGGTCTTATTCTATGCCTCACCAAGACCTAGTGATTCTGTTCCCCATCTGGGACTCCATGGCCATAGTGACTCTGGTCCTCACCCAGGCATCATTGGGACCTGGATACTATTCCACACTGGGCCTCACTTTGACCAGGGACCTCTGGTCCCATTCTGGGCCTCAAACTAAACTGGTTACTCTGCTTCCCCCTCTGGGACTCACCCTTACCTGGTACTCGGGTTACCCCTTGGCTTCACTTGCGCCTGGTGAATCTGGTCCTTAGCTGGTCCGCACCTGGATGTGGTGACTGGTCGCCACCTGGGCTCACCTGGACTTGGTAAATCCTGTTGCCACCTGCGCCTCACCTGGACCTTGTGACTGTGGTCCCACCTGGACCTCACCGGGATCTGGTGTCTCTGGTTCCCATATGGGCTCTCCTGGACCTGGTTCCTGTGGTCTCCATCTGACCTCACCTGGAACACAATGACTCTGATCCATATTTGGGCCTCTCCTGGACCTGTTGACTCTGGTCCTTACCTGGGCATCATTGGGACCTGAATACTCTCTTATATGTCTTGGCCCCACCTGGCCCTGGTGACTGTGGTCCACATGGGCCTCACCTGGACAGGTGACTGGTTCCCACAGGGACCTCTCCTGGACCTGGTGACTCAGGTCCTCATATGGGCATCATGGGACCTGGTTTCTCAGTTCCACATCGGGGACTCACCTGACCTAGTGATTCACGTCCCCCTCTGGGCCTCAACCTGATGGTGATCTGGTCCCCACCTGGATATCACCAGAACCGGGGGACTCTGGTCCCCCTCTGGGACACACCCGGAGCTGGGGAACTGGTCCTCAGCTAGGCCTCAACAGGACCTGGTGAATCTCCTCCTCACTTAGGCCTCGTCTGGACCTTGTGACTCTTTTCCCACCTGGCAGCAATGGGACATGGTTACTCTGTTCCGCACCTGGGCCTCACATGGACATGATAACTTATCTCCGCACTTTGGCCTCAACTGGTCCTGATGACCCTGGTCCCCAACCGAGGCCTCAATTTGGACCTGGAGGCTGTCGTCCCCACCTGGGTCTCACCTGGACCTGGAGACTCTCGTTCCCACATGAACCACACCTGGACCTGGTGACTGTGGTGTACTTGTAGACTCACATTTACCTGGTGACTCCGGTCCCCACTAGGGCCTCACCTGGATCTGGTGACTCTGGCCTGCAGGTTGGCCTCACTTGGACCTGGTGAGTGGGGTTGCCACCTGGGCCTCACCCAAACCTGGTGACTCAGGTCCCACGTGGGCCTCTTTGACCTATTAATCTGGTCCTTACCTGGTCCTCTCCCAGACCCGGGGACTCTGCTCACTACCTGGGCCTCACCTGGGCTGTGAATCTGGTCCCCATCTGGGCCTCACCCATTCCTGGTGACTTGTTCGCCACCTGGACCTGATTTTGTGGACTCCTTCTTGGCCTCACCTGGAACTGGTGACTCTGATCGTATCTGCACGTCACCCAGATCTGGTGACTCGTCCTCACCTGGGCATCATTGGTACCTGGTCACTCTGTTCCACACCTGAGCCTCACCTGGACATGATGACTCTGGAACCTCTCTGGGCCTCACCCTGACCTGGTGACTCTGGTCCCCATCTGGATGTCACCTGGTCCAGGTGATTCTGGTACTCCTCTAGGACTCAATCAGAAATGGTGACTGTGATCCTCAACTGGGCCTCACCTGCACCTAGTGGAATATGCTCCATCTGGGCCTCATTTGGACGTGGTGACTCTGATCCCTACCTGGCCATCATCGGGACATGTCACTGCATGGCTTGCAGGGTGGCCTCACCTGGACCTGAGAACTCTAGTCCCTACCTCGGCATCATCTGGACATGGTTCCTCTGCATGGCTTGCCGGTTGGCCTCACCTGTACGTGGTGAGGGGGTTGTCACATGGGCCTCACAAATGCCTGGTGACACAGGTCCCCACTTGGGCCTCACTTGGACCTGTGACTCTGGTCCTTACTGGTCCTCACCCGGAACTCGTAACTCTGTTCACCACCTGGGAATAACCTGGACCTGGTGACTCTGGTCCCCATCTGGTGTCACCTGGACTAGGTGTTTCTGGTACCCTCTAGGCCTCAACCAGATCTGGTGACTCTGGTCCTCAACTGGGCCTCACTGGGACCTAGTGAACATGCTCCCCACCTGCGCCTCATCTGGACCTGGTGACTCTGGTTCTACCTGGGCATCATCGGGACCTGGTTACTCTATTCCCCACTGGGACTGACCAGATCCTTGTAACACTGGTCCTGACTTTGGCCTCTTCTGTACTTAGTGACTCTGGCTCCACCTGGGCCTCAGCTGTAACTGGGACTCTGATCGTAAGCATGGCCTCACCTGACCTGGTGACTGTGGTTCCCGTCGGGACTCACCTGGACCTCATGTCTCTGGTCCAACCTGGGCCTCACCAGGACCTGGGTGTCTCAGGTACCATCCTTGGTAGCATCAGGATATGGTTACACTGTTCACTAACATGACCCAGCCGGACCTATTAACTCTGGTCTCACCTGGGCCACACCTGGACATGGTGACACTCGTTCCCACCTGGGTCTCACCTGGACATGGTGAGTCGTTCCCCACCTGGTCCTCACCTGTAACTGGTGATTCTCGTCTCACATGGACATCATCTGGACCTGGTGGCTGCAGTTTTCTAGCTTCTCATGTACCTCGTGACTGGTCCCCACCAGGGCCTCACGGGGACCTGGTGAGTGTGGTTGCCACCTGCACCTCACCTGGACCTGTTGATTCTGGTCTGCACTTGAGACTACCCTGGATCTGGTGACTGTGGTCCCGACCTGACATTACCTGGATTTAGGGACTCCGGTCCCCATCTGGGCCTCACCTGGCCCTGTTGATCAAGGTCTCATCTGGGCAAAATTGGGCCCCTGTGACTGTGTTCCACAACTGGACCTCACCTGGACCATGTGACTCTGGTTCCCCTCTGGGCCTCACCATACCCTAGTGACTGTGAACCCCACTTTGGCCTGACTTGGACCTGCTGACCCTGGTTGCCACCTGCGCCTGACCTCGAACTGTTGACTCTGGTTCTTTCAAGGCCTCCCCTGGGTCCTGGTGATCCTGGTCCCCACCTGGGACTTATCTGGACGTGGTGACCCTTGCACCACCGGGGACTCACTTGGACCTGCTTACTGTGTTCCACACCTGGGCCACAAGTATACCTGATCACCATGGTCCCCAAGACAGAATCACATGGACCTTTTTTTTTTTTTATTTTTATTTATTAATGATAGTCACACACAGAGAGAGATAGAGAGAGATCAGAGACACGGCAGAGGGAGAAGCAAGCTCCATGCACCGGGAGCCGATGTGGGATTCGATCCCGGGTCTCCAGGATCGCGCCCTGGGCCAAAGGCAGGCGCCAAACCGCTGCGCCACCCAGGGATCCCTCACATGGACCTTTTTTCTCTGATCCCCACCGGGGCCTCACGTGTACCTGGTAACTCTGGTCCTCACATGGGTCTCATCTGGACCTAGTGACTCTCGTCCCCACCTGGGCTTCACCTGCATCTGGTCACTCTGGTCCCCCACCTGGAATTCACCTGGATCTGGTGACTCTGGTCCCCACCTGGACCTCACCTGGATCTGGTGACTCTCGTCCCCACTTTGGCCTCACCTGGACCTAAGGTCTCTCATCCCACTTTGACCTAACTCAGAACTGCTGAATCTTGCCCATCTAGGCCGCACCCAGACCTGATGACTCTTGTCCCCAGCTATGCCTCAATTCGACCTGATGAATCTGGTCCTAACGTGGGCCTCACATGGACCTGGGACTCAGCTGCATAGAGTGGCTCTGGTTCCCACAAGTGCCTCCCCTGATACTGGTGACTGTGGTCTTATTCTATGCCTCACCAGGACCTAGTGATTTTGTTCCCCATCTGGGCCTGCATGGCCTTAGTGACTCTGGTCCTCACCCATCATTCGGACCTGGATACTCTACTCCACACCTGGGCCTCACTTGACCCGGGATCTCTGGTCCCATTATGGGCCTCAAACTAAACTGGTTACTCTGGTTGCCCCTCTGGGCCTCACCCTTACCTGGTGTCTCTAGTCACCCCGTGGGCTTCACTTGGGGGTGGTGAATCTGGACCTTAGCTGGTTTCACCTGGAACTGGTGACTGGTCGCCACCTGGGCCTCACCTGGACTTGGTAAATCCTGTTGCCACCTGCACCTTACCTGGACCTTGTGACTGTGGTCCCACCTGAAACTCTCCTGGATCTGGTGGCTCCGGTTCCCATATGGGGCTCTCCTGGACCTGGTTCCTGTGGTCTCCATCTGGCCTCCCCTGGAACACAATGACTCTGATCCATATTTGGGCCTCTCCTGAACCTGTTGACTCTGGTCCTTACCTGGGCATCATTGGGACCTGGATACTCTCTTATATACCTGGGCCTCACCTGGACTGGTGACTGTGGTCCCACCTGGGCCTCACCTGGACGGGGTGACTGGTTCCCGCAGGGAACTCACCTGGACCTGGTGACTCAGGTCCTCATATGGGCATCATGGGACCTGGTTTCTCATTTCCACATCGGGACCTCATCTGGACCTAGTGACTCTCGTCCCCTCTGGGCCTCACCATGACGTGGTGACTCTTGTCCCCACCTGGATATCACCAGAACCGGGTGACTCTGGTCCCCCTCTGGGACTCACCCGGAGCTGGGGACACTGGGCCTCAACTGGGCCTCAACAGGACCTGGTGAATGTACTCCTCACTTAGGCCTCATCTGGACCTTGTGACTCTTTTCCCACCTGGCATCAATAGGACACGGTTACTCTGTTCCCCACCTGGGCCTAACCTGGACACGATAACTTTGCTCCACACTTTGGCCTCAAATGGTCCTGATGACTCTCGTCCCCCCACCTAGGCCACAATCTGGACCTGGTGACTGTGGTCCCCACCAGGTTCTCACCTGGACCTGGTGACTCTCGTTCCCACAGGAACCACACCTGGACCTGGTGACTGTGGTGTTCTTGTAGACTCACATTTACCTGGAGACTCTGGTCCCCACCTGGATCTGGTGACTCTTGCCTGCAGGTTGTCCTCACCTGGACCTGGTAACTCTAGTCCCTAGATGGGCATCTTCGGGACGTGGTTCCACTGCAAGGCCTGCAGGATGGCCTCACCTGGACCTGGTGAGTGGGGTTACCAATTGGGCCTCACCCATACTAGGTGACACAGGTCCCCACGTGGGTCTAACTTGGATCTGGTGTATCTGGTAATTCTGGTCACCTTCTGAGAATCACCTGGACTTGGTGAATCTGGTAAATCTGGTCACCACCTGGGAATCACGTGGACCTGGTGAATCTGGTCCCCATCTGGGCTTCACCCATCCTGGTGACTTTGTTCCCACCTGGACCTGATTGCTGTGGACTCGTTCTTGACCTCACCTGGAACTGGTGACTCTGATCCTAACTGGGCCTCACCCAGATCTGGTGACTCTGGTCCTCACCTATGGACAATTATGACCTGGATACTCTTCCACACCGGAGTCACACCTGCACATGATGACTCTGGAACTCTCTAGGCCTCACCCTGACCTGGTGACTCGGTCCCCATCTGGATTCACCTGGTCCAGGTGATTCTGGTACCCCTCTAGGGTCAACCAGATCTGGTGACTCTGGTCCTCACATGGGCCTCACCTGGACCAAGTGAATATAATCCATCTGGGCCTCATTTGGACCTGGAACTCTGGTCCCTACCTGGCATCATCAGAACATGGTTACTCTGCATTGCCTGCAGGTTGGCCTCACCTGGACCTGGTGAGTGTGGTTGCCACCTGGGACTCACCCATTCCTGGTGACACGGGTCCCCACGTGGGCCACACTTCGACCTGGGTGAATCTGGTCCTTACCTGGTCCTCACCCGGAACTGGTAACTCCCCGTCATCATCTGGGAATCTCCTGGACCTTGTGAATCTGGTCCCGTCTGGGCCTCTCCCAGTCCTGGCGACTTTGTTCCCCACCTGGACCTGATGTGCTGTGGACTCCTTCTTGGCCTCACCTGGAACTAGTTACTCTGATCCTAAGTGGGCCTCACATAAATCTGCTGAATCTGGTCTTAACCTGTGGACCATTATGACCTGGATACTCTGTTCCACATCTGAGCCTCACCTGGACATGATGACTCTGGAACCACTCTGGGCCTCACCCTGACCTTGTGACTCTGGTCCCCATTAGGATGTAACCTGGACCAGGTGATTCTGGTACCCCTCTAGGCCTCAACCAGATCTGGTGACTCTGGTCCTCAACGGGGACTCACCTGGACTTAGAGAATATGCTCCATCTTGGCCTCATTTGGACCTGGTGACTCGGGTCCCTACCTGGGCAACATCGGGACATGGTTCCACTACATGGCCTGCAGGTTGGCCTCACCTGGAACTGGTGAGTGGGATTGCCACCCTGGGGCTCACCCATACCTGGTGACTCAGCTCCCCCACGTCGGCCTCTTGGACCTGGTGATTCTGGTCCTTACCTGGTCCCTCTCCCAACCTGGGGTCTCTGGTCATCACCTGGGCCTCACCTGGACAAGGTGAATCTTGTCCCCATCTGGGCCTCACCCAGTCCTGTTTACTTTGTTCCGCACCTGGACCTGATTGCTGTGGACTCTTTCTTTGCCTCACCTGGAACTGGTGACTCTGGAACCTCTCTGGGCCTCACCCTGACCTGGTGACTCTGGTCCACATCTGGATGTCACCTGGACCAGGTGATTCTGGTACCCCTTTAGGCCTCAACCAGATCTGGTGACTCTGATCCTCAAATGGGCCTCACTTGGACCTAGTGAATATACTCGATCTGGGCCTCATATGGAGCTGGTGACTCTGGTCCCTACCTGGGCTTCATCGGGACACGGTTCCTCTGCATGGCCTGCAGGTTGGCCTCACCTGGACCTGGTAACTCTGATCCCTACCTGGGCTTCATCGGGACACGGTTCCTCTGCATGGCCTGCAGGTTGGCCTCACCTGGACCTGGTGAGTGGGGTTGCCACCAGGGCCTCACCCATACCTGGTGACACAGGTCCCCCCGTGGGCCTCACTTGGACCTGGTGAATCTGGTACCTACCTGGTCCCCACCCAGAACTGGTAACTCTGGTCACCACCTGGGAATCACCTGGACCGGGTGAATCTGGTCCCCATCTGGGCTTTCATGGCCCTAGTGAATCTGGTCCTCACCCAGGCATCATTGGGACCTGGATACTCTATTCCACACCTGGGCCTCACTTTGTCCAGGGACCTCTGGTCCCATTCTGGGCCTCAAACTAAACTGGTTACTCTGGTTCCCCCTCGGGACCTCACCCTTAACTGTTGACTCTCGTCACCCCTTTGGCTTCACTTGGGCCTGGTGAATCTGGTTCCTAGCTGGTCCGCACCTGGATCTGGTGACAGGTCACCACGTGGGCCTCACCTGGACTTGGTGAATCATGTTGCCACCTGCGCCTCACCTGGACCTTGTGACTGTGGTCCCTCCTGGACCTCACCTGGATCTGGTAGATCTGGTTCCCATATGGGGCTCTCCTGGACCTGGTTCCTGTGGTCTCCATCTGGTCTCACCTGGAACACAATGACTCTGATCCATATTTGGACCTCTCCTGGACTTGTTGACTCTGATCCTTACCTGTACATCATTGGGACCTGGATACTCTCTTATATACCTGGACCTCACCAGGACCTGGTGACTGTGGTCCCACCTGGGCCTCACCTGGACGGGGTGACTGGTTCCCACAGGGTCATCACCTGGACCTGGTGACTCAGGTCCTCATATGGGCATCTTGGGAACTGGTTTCACAGTTCCACATCGGGGCCTCACCTGGACCTAGTGATTCTCGTCCCCCACTGGGCCTCACCCTGACTTGTGACACTGGTCCCTACCTGGATATCACCAGAACCGGGTGACACACCCGGAGCTGGGGACACTGGTCCTCAGCTGGGCCTCAACAGGACCTGGTGAATCTACTCCAAATTTAGGCTTCGTCTGGACCTTGTGACTCTTTTCCCACATGGCATCAATGGGACATGGTTACTCTGTTCCCCACCTGGTCCTCACCTTGACATAACTTTGCTGCACACTTTGGCCTCAACTGGTCCTGATGACTCTCGTCCCCCAACCTAGGCCTCAATCTGGACCTGGTGACTTGTCGTTCCCAACAGATTCTCAGCTGGATCTGGTGACTCCTGTTCCCACATGAACCACACCTGGACCTGGTGACTGTGGTGTTCTTGTAGACTCACATTTACCTTGTGACTCCCGTCCCCACCGGGCCTCACCTGGATCTTGTGACTCTGGTATGCAGGCTGGCCTCACCTGGACCTGGTGATTAGGGTTGCCACCTGGGCCTCACCCATACCTGGTGACTCAGGTCCCCACGTGGGCCTCTTGGACCTGGCGATTCTGGTCCTTACCTGGTCCTCTCCCAGAACCGAGGACTCTGGTCACCACCTGGGCCTCACCTGGACCTGGTGAATCTGGTCCCCACCTGGCCTCAACCAGTCCTGGTGACTTTGTTCCCCACCTGGACCTGATTGCTGTGGACTCTTTCTTGGCCTCACCTGGACCTGGTGACTCTGATCCTATCTGCGCGTCACCCAGATCTGGTGACTCTGGTCCTCACCTGGCATCATTGGTACCTGGTGACTCTGTTCCACAGCTGAGCCTCAGCTGGACATGATGACTCTCCCCTCTGTGCCTCACCCTGACCTGGTGACTCTGGTCCCCATCTGTATGTCACCTGGACCAGGGGATTCTGGTACCCCTCTAGGCCTTAACCAGATCTGGTGACTCTGGTCCTCAACTGGGCCTCACCTGGACCTAGTGAATATGCTCCATCTGGGCCTCATTTGGAGCTCGTGCCTCTGGTACCTACGTGGGCACCATTGGGACATGGTTCCACTGCATGGCCTGCAGGTTGGCCTCACCTGGACCTGGTAACTCTGGTCCCTACCTGGACATCATCGGGACACGCTTCCTCTGCATGGCCAGCATGTTGGCCTCAGCCGGACCTGGTGAGTGGGGTTGCCACCTGGGGCTCACAAATACCTGGTGACACAGGTCCCCACGTGGGCCTCACTTGGACCTGGTGATTCTGGTCCCCATCTGGGCCTCACCCAGTCCTGTTGACTTTCTTCCCCACCTGGACCTGATTGCTGTGGACTCCTTCTTGGCCTCAACTGGAACTGTTGACTCTGATCCTAACTGGGCCTCACCCAGATCTGGTGACTCTGCTACTGACCTGTGGACCATTATGACCTGGATACTTTGTTTCACACCTGAGCCTCACCTGGACATGCTGACTCTGGATCCCCTCTGGGCCTCACCCTGACATGGTGACTCTGGTCCCCGTCTGGATGTCACCTAGACCAGGTGAATCTGGAAACCCTCTAGGCCTCAACTTGTCCTGGTGACTCTGGGCCTCAACTGGGCCTCACCGGGACCTAGTGAACATGCTCCCCACCTGCGCCTCATCTGGACCTGGTGACTCTGGTTCTACCTGGGCGTCACCGGGACATGGTTACTCTAGTCCCCACTGGGACAGACCTGATCCTGGTAACTCTGGTCCTGACGTTGGCATCTTCTGTACCAGGTGACTCTGGCTCAAACCTGGGTCTCACCAGTAACTGGTGACTCTGATCCAAAGCATGGCCTCACCTGACCTGGTGACTGTGGTTCTCATCGGACCTCACCTGGACCTCATGTCTCTGGTCCCACCTGGGCCTCACCAGGACCTGGTGTCTCTGGTACCCACCTGGGTAGCATCAGGATATGGTTACACTGTTCACTATCAGTGACCCAGCCGGACCTATTAACTCTGGTCTTCACCTGGGCCACAACTGGACATGGTGACACTGGTTCCCACATGGGTCTCACCTGGACATTGTGAGTCGGATCCCCACCTGGTCCTCACCTGTAACTGGTGATTCTCGTTCCCATATGTACATAATGTGGACCTGGTTGCTGCAGAGTTTCTAGTTTCTCATGTACCTCGTGACTCTGGTCCCCACCAGGGCCTCAACGGGACCTGGTGAGTTTGGTTGCCACCTGCACCTCACCTGGACCTGATGATTCTGGTCTGCACGTGAGGCTACCCTGGAAATGGTGATGTGGTCCCCACCTCGGCTTCACTGCTTTGGGGACTCAGGTCCCCATCTGGGCCTCACCTGGCCCTGTTGACCATGGTCCTCAACCTGGCAAAACTGCGACCCGGTTACTGTGTTCCACAACTGGACCTCAACTGGACCAGGTGACTCTGGTCCCACTCAGGGTATCACCGTGCCGTAGTGACTGTGAACCCCACTTTGTCCTGACTTGAACCTTCTGACCCTGGTTGCCACCTGTGTCTGATTTCGAACTGTTGACTGTGGTTCTTTCAAGTGCCTCCCCTGTACATGTTGATCCTGGTGCCCACCTGGGACTCACCTGGACGTGGTGACTCTTGCCACCACCGGGGCCTCACCTGGACCTGCTTACTGTGTTCCACACCTGGGCCTCAAGTAGTCCTGTTGACCATGGTCCCCAAGCCGGCCTCACATGGACCTGTTGTCTCTGATCCCCAGCTGGGCCTCACGTGTAACTGGTAACTCTGGTCCCCACCTGTGTCTCATCTGGACCTAGGACTCTGGTCCCCACCTGGACCTCACCTGGATCTGGTGACTCTGGTCCTCAGTTTGGCCTCACATAGACCTGGTGTCTCTCGGCCCCACTTTGACCTATGTCAGAACTGCTGAATCTTGCCCCACCTAGGCCGCACCCAGACCTGGTGACTCTTGTCCCCAGCTATGCCTCAATTCGACCTGATGAATCTGGTCCTCACGTGGGCCTCACATGGACCTGGGACTCAGCTGGTTGAGTGGTTCTGGTTCCAACAAGGGGCTCACCTGATACTACTGAGTGTGGTCTTATTCTATGCCTCACCAGGACCTAGTGATTCTGTTCCCCATCTTGGGCCTGCATGGCCCTAGTGACTCTAGTCCCTCACCCAGGAACCATTGGGACCTGGATACTCTATTCCACACCTGGGCATCACTTTGAACAGGGACCTTTGGGCATTCTGGGCCGCAAACTAAACTGGTTACTCTGGTCCCCCTCTGGGCCCTACCCTTACCTGGTGACTCTGGTCACCCCTTGGGCTTCACATGGGCCTGGTGAATCTGGTACTTAGCTGGTCCTCACCTGGATCTGGTGACTGGACGCCACCTGGGCCTCACCTGGACTAGGTGAACCCTGTTGCCAACAGCGCCTCACCTGGACCTTGTAACTGTGGTCCCACGTGGACCTCACCTCGATCTGGTGTCTCTGGTTCCCATATGGGTGCTCTCTCTGGACCTGGTTCCTGTGGTCTCCATCTGGACTCACCTGGAACACAATGACTCTGATCCATATTTGGGCCTCTCATGGACCTGTTGACTCTCGTCCTTTACCTGGGCATCATTTGGACCTGGATACTCTCTTATATACCTGGGCCTCACCTGGACCTGATGACTGTGGTCCCACCTGGGCCTACCTGGATGAGGTCACTGGTTCCAACAGGGACCTCACCTGGACCTGGTGACTCAGGTCCTCAAATGGGCATCATGGGACCTGGTTTTCTCAGTTCCACATCGGGGCTTCACCTGGACCTAGTGATTCTCGTCCCCGCCTGGGCCTCACCCTGACGTGGTGACCCTGGTCCCCACCTGGATATCACCAGAACCGGGTGACTCTGTTCCCCCTCTGGGCCTCACCCGGAGCTGGTGACACTGGTCCTCAACTGGGCCTCAAAAGGACCTGGTGAATCTACTCCTCACTTAGGCCTCATCTGGACCTTGTGACTCTTTTTCCACCTGGCATCAATGGGACATGGTTACTCTGTTCCCCCACCTGGGCCTCACTTGGACATGATAAATTTGCTGCACACTTTGGCCTCAAATGGTCCTGATGACTCTGGTCCCCCCCACGTAAGCCACAAACTGCACCTGGTGACTGTGGTCCCCACCTGGGTCTCACTGGAACTGGTGACTCTGGCCTGCAGGTTGGCGTCACCTGGACCTGGTAAGTGGTGTTGCCACCTGGCCTAACCCATAACTGGTGACTAATTCCCCACGTGGGTCTCTTTGAACCTGGTGAACCTGTTCCTTACCTGGTCCTCTCCCAGACCCAGGGACTCTGCTCAACACCTGGGCCTCACCTGGACCTGGTGAATCTGGTCCCCATCTGGGCCTCACCCAGTCCTGGTGACTTTGTTCCCCACCTGGACCTGATTTTCTGTGGACTGTTTCTTGGCCTCACCTGGATTTGTGACTCTGATCCTATCTGCGCGTCACCCAGATCTGGTCACGCTGGTCCTCACCTGTGGACCATTATGACCTGGATACTCTGCTCCACACCTGAGACTCACCTGGACATGATGACTCTGGATCCCCTCTGGGCCTCACCCTGACATGGTGACGCTAGTCCCCTTCTGGATATCACCTAGACCAGGTTAACCTGGTTCCCCTCTAGGCCTCAACTTGACCTGGTGACTCTGATCCTCAACTGGGCAGTAACAGGACCTAGTGAACATGCTCCCCACCTGCGCCTCATCTGGACCCTGGTGACTTCTGGTTCTCCCTGGGCATCATCGGGACATGGTTACTCTATTCCCCACTGGACTGACCTGATCCTGGTAACTCTGCTCCTGACTTTGGCCTCTTCTTTACCAGGTGACTCTGGCTCCACCTGGGCCTAACCTGTAACTGGTGACTCTGATCCTAAGCATGGCCTCACCTGACCTGGTGACTGTGGTTCCCATCTGGACCTCACCTGGACCTCATGTCTCCGGTCCCACCTGAGCCTCACCAGGACCTGGTGTCTCTGGTACCCTCCTTGGTAGCATCAGGATATGGTTACACTGTTCACTAACAATGACGCAGCCGGACCTATTAACTCTGGTATTCACCTGGGCCACACTGGACATGGTGACACTGGTTCCCACCTGGGTCTCACCTGGACATGGTGAGTCGGATCCCCAATGGTCCTCCCCTGTAACTGGTGATTCTCGTTCCCACATGGACATCATGTGGACCTGGTGTCTGCAGTGTTTCTAGCTTCTCATGTACCTCGTGGCTCTGGTCCCCACCAGGGCCTTACCGGGACCTGGTGAGTGTGGTTGCCACCTGCACCTGACCTGGACGTGGTGATTATGGTCTGTAACCGAGACTACCCTGGATCTGGTGACTGTGGTCCCCACCTGGGCTTCACCTGGATTTGGGGCTCCGGTCCCCATCTTGGCCTCACCTGGCTCAGTTGACCGTGGTCCTCAACTGGGCAAAATTGGGACCCGGGACTGTGTTCCACAACTGGACCTCACCTGGACCAGGTGACTCTGGTCCCCCTCTGGGTCTCACCGTGCCCTAGTGCTGGGAACCCCACTTTGGCCTGACTTGGACCTGCTGACCCTGGTTGCCACCCGTTGCCTGACCTCGAAATGTAGACTCTGGTTCTTTTAAGGGCCTCCCCTGTACCTGGTGATCCTGGTCCCCACCTGGGCCTCACCTGGACGTGGTGACTCTTGTCACCCCCGGGGACTCACCCTGAACCTGGTTACTGTGTCCCACACATGGGCCTCAAGTAGACCTGTTGACCATGGTCCCCAAGCCGGCCTCACATGGACCTGTTGCCTCTGATACGTACCAGCGCCTCACGTGTACCTGGTAACTCTGGTCCTCACCTGGGCCTCATCTGCACCTAGTGACTCTGGTCCACACCTGGGCTTCACCTCGATCTGGTGACTCTGGTCCCCACCTGGACTTCACCTGGATCTGTTGACTCTGGTCCCCACCTGGACCTCTCCTGGTCCTGGTGACTCTCTTTCCAACATGGACCTCACATGGATCTGGTGACTCTGGTCGTCAGTTTGGACTCACCTGGAACTGGTGTCTCTCCTCCCCACTTTGACCTAACTCAGAACTGCTGAATCTTGCCCCACCTAGGCGCACCCCAGACATGTTGACTCTTGTCCCCAGCTATGCCTCATCGACCTGATGAATCTGGTCCTCACGTGGGCCTTACATGGACCTGGGACTCAGCTGGATAGAGTGGCTCTGGTTCCCACAAAGGGCTCACCTGATACTGGCGACTGGGGTCTTTTTCTATGCCTCACCAGGACCTACTGATTCTGTTCCCCATCTGGGCCTGCATTGGCCCTAGTGTCTCTGTCCTCACCCAGGCATCATTGGGACCTGGATACTCTATTCCACACCTGGGCCTCACTTTGACCAGGGACCTCTGGACCCATTCTGGGCCTCAAACTAAACTGGTTACTCTGGTTCCCCCTCTGGGACTCACCCTTACCTGTTGAATCTGGTCACCCCTTGGGCTTCACTTGGGCCTGGTGAATCTGGTCCTTAGTTGGTCCTCACCTGGATCTGGTGAGTGGTCGCCACCTGGGCCTCACCTGGACTTGGTGAATCCTGTTGCCACCTGCCCCTCACTGACCTTGTGACTGTGGTCCCACCTGGACCTCACTGGATCTGGTGGCTCTGGTTCCCATATGGGGCTCTCCTGGACCTGGTTCCTCTGGTCTCCATCTGGCCTCACCTGGAACACAATGACTCTGATCCATATTTGGGCCTCTCCTGGACCTGTTGACTCTGGTCCATACCTGGGCATCATTGGGACCTGGATGCTCTCTTATATAACTTGGCCTGGTGAGTGTGGTCTCACCTGGGTCTCACCTGGACGAGGTGACTGGTTCCCACAGGGACCTCACCTGGACCTGGTGACTCAGGTCCTCATATGGGCATATTGGGACCTGGTTTCTCAGTTCCACATAGGGTCCTCACCTGGACCTAGTGACTCTCGCCCCCTCTGGGCCTCACCCTGACGTGGTGACTCTGGTCCCCATCGGATATCACCAGAAACCGGTGACTCTGGTCCCCCTCTGTGACTCACGCAGAGCTGGGGACACTGGTCCTCAACTGGGCCACAACAGGACCTGGTGAATCTACTCCTCACTTAGGCCTCCTCTGGACCTTGTGACTCTTTTCCCACTTGGCATCAATGGGACATGGTTACTCTGTTTCCCTACCTGGGCCTCACCTGGACATGATAACTTGCTCCATACTTTGGCCTCAACTGGTCCTGATGACTCTGGTCCCCCCACCTAGGCCTCAACCTGGACCTGGTGACTGTGGTCCCCACCTGGGTCTCACCTGGACCTGGTGACTCTCTTTCCCACATGAACCACACCTGGACCTGGTACTGTGGTGTTTTTGTAGACCTCACATTTACCTGGTGACCCCGGTCCCCACTAGGGACTCACCGGGATCTGGTGACTCTGGCCTGCATGATGGCCTCACCTGGACCAGGTGAGTGGGTTTGCCACCAGGACCTCACCACATACCTGGTGACTCTATCGTCACGTGGGCCTCTTGGATCTGGTGAATCTGGTCCTTACCTGGTCCTCTCCCAGACCCGGGGACTCTGGTCACCACCTAGGTCTCACCTGGACGTGGTGAATCTGGTCCCCATCTGGGCCTCACCCAGTCCTGGTAGCTTTGTTCCCCACCGGGACCTGATTGCTGTGGACTCTTCTTGGCCTCACCTGGAACTGGTGACTCTGATCCTATCTGCTCGTCACCCAGACCTGGTGACTCTGGTACTCACCTGGGCATCATTGGTACATGGGACTTCTGTTCTACACCTGAGCCTCACCTGGACATGATGACTCTGGAACCTCTCTGGGCCTCACCCTGACCTGGTGACTCTGGTCCCCATCTGGATGTCACCTGGACCAGGGGGATTCTGGTACCCCGTCTAGGCCTCAACCATATATGGTGACTCTGGTCCTCAACTGGGCCTCACCTGGACCTAGTGAATATGATCCATCTTGGCCTCATTTGGACCTGGTGACTCTGGTCCCTACCTGGGCATCATAGGGATATGGTTCCACTGCATGGCCTGCAGGTTGGCCTCACCTGGACCTTGTAACTCTGGTCCCTATCTGTGCATCATCGGGACATGGTTCCACACATGGCCTGCAGGTTGGCATCACCTGGACCTGGTAACTCTAGTCCCTACTGGGCATCATCGGGACATGGTTCCTCTGCAAGGCCCGCAGTTTGGCATCTCTGGACCTGGGGAGTGGGGTTGTCACCTGTGCCTCACCCTTACCTGGTGACACAGGTCCCCACGTGGCCCTAACTTGGACCGGGTGAATCTGGTCCTTACTTTGTTCTCACCCGGAACTCGTAACTCTGGTCACCACCTGGGAATCACCTGGGCCTGGTGTTTCTGGTCCCCATCTGGGCGTCATCCAGTCCTGGTGACATTGTTCCCCACCTGGACCTGATTGCTGTGGACTCTTTCTTGGCCTCACCTGGAACTGGTGACTCTGATCCTATCTGCGAGTCACCCAGACCTGGTGACACTGGTCCTCACCTGGACATGATTGGTACCTGGTGACTCTGTTCCACACCTGAGCCTCACCTGGACATGATGACTCTGGAACCTCTCTGGGCCTCACCCTAACCTGGTGACTCTGGTCTACATCTGGATGCCACTTGGACCAGGTGATTCTGGTACCCCTCTAGTTCTCAACGAGATCTGGTGCCTCTGGTCCTCAACTGGGCCTCACTGGACCTAGTGAATATGCTCCATCTGGGCTTCACCTGGACCTGGTAAGTCTGGTCCCTACCTGGGCATCATCGGGACATGGTTCCACTGCATGGCCTGCAAGTTGGCCTCACCTGGACCTGATGAGTGGGGTTGCCACCTGTGCCTCACCCATACCTGGTGACACAGGTCCCCCACGTGGGCCTACTTGGACCTGGTGAATATGGTCCTTACTTGGTCCTCACCCGGAACTGGTAACTCTGGTCATCATCTGGGAATCTCCTCGACCTTGTGAATCTGGTCCCCATCTGGGCCTCAACCAGTCCTGGTGACTTTGTTCCCCACCTGGACCTGATTGCTGTGAACTCCTTATTGGCCTCACCTGGAATTGGTGCCTCTGATCCTAACTGGCCCTCACCCAGATCTGGTGACTCTGGTCCTCACCTGTGGACCATTATGACCTGGATACTCTGTTCCACACCTGAGCCTCACCTGGTCATGATGACTCTGGATCCCCTCTGGGTCTCAGCCTGACATGGTGACTCTGGTCCCCATCTGGATATCACCAAGACCAGGTGAATATGGTACCCCTCTATGCCTCAACTAGACCTAGTGACTCTGGTCCTCTACTGGGCCTCAACGGGACCTAGTGAACATGCTCCCCAACTGCGCCTCATCTGGACCTGGTGACTCTGGTTCTACCTGGGCATTATCGGGACATGGTTACTTTATTCCCCACTGGGACTTACCTGATCCTGGTAACTCTAGTCCTGACTTTGACCTCTTCTGTACCAGGTGAATCTGGCTCAACCAGAGCCTCACCTGTAACTGGTGACTCTGACTTAAGCATGGCCTCACCTGACCTGGTGACTGTGGTTCCCATCGGGACCTCAACTGAACCTCATGTCTCTTGTCCCACCTGGGCTTCACCAGGCCCTGGTGTCTCTGGTCCCCACCTGGGTAGCCTCAGGATATGGTTACACTGTTCACTAACAGTGACCCATCCGGACCTATTAACTGTAGTCTTCACCTGGGGAACACCTGGACATGGTGACATTGGTTCCCACCTGGGTCTCACCTGGACATGGTGAGTCTGATCCCCACCTGGGCCTCAATGTAACTGGTGATTCTCGTTCCCACATGGACATCATGTGGACCTGGTGGCTGCACTGTTTCTGGCTTCTCATGCGCCTCGTGGCTCTGGTCCCCACCAGGGCCTCACCGGGACCTGGTGAGTGTGGTTGCCACCTGCACCTCACCTTGACTTTTGCTGATTCTTGTCTGCCCCTGAGACTACCCTGGATCTGGTGCCTGTGGTCCCCACCTGGGCTTCACCTGGATTTGGGGACTCCGGTCCCCATCTGGGCCTCACCTGGTCCTGATGACCATGGTCCTCAACTGGGCACAATTGGGACCCGGTGACTGTGTTCCACAACTGGACCTCACCTGGACGATGTGACTCTGGTCCCCCTCTGGGTCTCACCGTGCCCTAGTGACTGTGAATCCAACTTTGGCCTGACTTGGACCTGCTGACACAAGTTGCCACCTGTGCCTGACCTCGAACTGTTGACTCTGGTTCATTCAAGGGCCTGCCCTGTACATGGTGATCCTCGTCCCCACCTGGGACTCACCTGGACGTGGTGACTTTTGTCACCCCGGGGGACTCACCTGGACCTGCTTACCTTGTTCCACATCTGGGCCTCAAGTAGACTTGTTGACCATGGTCTCCAAGCCGGCCTCACATGGACCTGTTGCCTCTGATCCCCGCCGGGGAATCACGTGTACCTGGTAACTCTGGTCCTCACCTGGGCCTCATCTGGACCTAGTGAATCTGTGCCAACCTCGGCTTCACCTGGATCTGGTGACTCTGGTCCCCACCTGGACTTCACCTGGATCTGGTGACTCTGGTCCCCCTTCTGGACCTCTCCTGCACATGGTGACTCTCTTTCCAACATGGAACTCACCTGGATCTGGTGACTCTGGTACTCAGTTTGGCCTCACCTGGACCTGGTGTCTCTCGTCCCCACTTGGACCTAACTCAGAACTGCTGAATTTTGCCCCACCTAGGCCGCACCCAGACCTGGTGACTCTTGTCCCCAGCTATGCCTCAATTCGACCTGATGCATCTGGTCCTCACGTGGGCCTCACATGGACCTGGGACTCAGCTGGATGGAGTGGCTCTGGTTCCCTCAGGGGCTCACGTGATACTGGTGACTGTGGTCTTATTCTATGCCTCACCAGGACCTAGTGATTCTGTTCTCCATCTGGGCCTGCATGGCCCTAGTGACTCTGGTCCTCACCCAGGCATCATTGGGACCTGGATACTCTATGCCACACCTGGGCCTCACTTTGACCAGGGACCTCTGGTCCCATTCTGGGCCTCAAACTATACTGGATACTCTGGTTCCCCCTCTGGGCCTCACCCTTACCTGGTGACTCAGGTCACCCCTTGGGCTTTAATTGGGCCTGGTGAATCTTGTCCTGAGCTGGTCCGCACCTGGATCTGGTGACTGGTCGCCACCTGGGTCTCACCTGGACTTGGTGAATCCTGTTGCCACCTGCGCTTCCCCTGGACCTTGTGACTGTGGTCCCACCTGGACCTCACCTGGATCTGGTTGCTCTGGTTCCCATATGGCGCTCTCCTGAATCTGGTCCGTGTTGTCTCCATCTGGCCTCACCTGGAACACAATGACTCTGATACATATTTGGGCCTCTCCTAGACCTGATGACGCTGGTCCTTACCTGGGCATCACTGGGACCTGGATACTCTCTTATATACCTGGGCCTCACCTGGACCTGGTGACTGTGGTTCCACCTGGGCCTCACCTGGACGGGGTGACTGGTTCCCACAGGGACCTCAACTGGACCTGGTGACTCAGATCCTCATATGGGCATCTATCGACCTGGTTTCTGAGTTCCACATCGGGGCCTCACCTGGACCTAGTGATTCTCGTCCCCTAGGGCCTCACCGTGACGTGGTGACTCTGGTCCTAACCTGGTTATCACTAGAACCCGGGTGACTCTGGTCCCCCTCTGGGACTCACCCGGAGCTGGGGACACCGGTCCACAACTGGGCCTCAATAGGACCTGGTGAATCTACTCCTCACATAGGCCTCGTCTGGACCTTGTGACTCTTTTCCCACCTGGCATCAATGGGACATGGTTACTCTGTTCCTCACCTGGGCCTCACCTGGACATGATAAATTTGCTCCGCAGTTGGCCTCAGCTGGTCCTGATGACTCTGGTCCCCCACCTAGGCCTCAATCTGGAACTGGTGACTGGTCCCCACCTGGGGCTCACCTGGACCTAGTGACTCTCGTTCCCACATGAACCACACCTGGACCTGGTGACTGTGGTGTTCTTCTAGACTCACAATTACCTGGTGACTCCGGTCCTCACTAGGGCCTTACCTGGATCTGGTGACTCTAGCCTGCAGGTGGCCTCACCTGGACCTGTTGAGTGGGGTTGCCACCTGGGCCTCACCCATACCTGGTGACTCAGGTCTCCACGAGGGCCTCTTGGACCCCGTGAACCTGTTACTTACCTGGTCCTCTCCCAGACCCGGAGACTCTGGTCACCACCTGGGACTCACCTGGACATTGTGATTCTGGTCCCCATTGGGCCTCATCCATTCCAGGTGACTTTGTTCCCACCTGGACCTGATTGCTGTGTACTCCTTATGGCCCTCACCTGGAACTAGTGACTCTGATCCTAACTGGGCCTCACCCAGATCTGGTGACTCTGGTCCTCACCTGTGGACCATTATGACCTGGATACTCTGTTCTACACGTGAGCCTCACCTGGACATGATGACTCTGGATCCCCTCTGGGCCTCAGCCTGACATGGTGACTCTGGTCCCCATCTTGATGTCACCTAGACCAGGTGAATATGGTACCCCTCCAAGCCTCAACTAGACCTGGTGGCTCTGGTCCTCCACTTGGCCTAACCGGGACCTAGTGAATATGCTCCCCACCTGCACCTCATCTGGACATGGTAACTCTGGTTCTACCTGGGCATCATCGGGACATGGTTACTCTATTCCACACTGGGACTGACCTGATCCTGGTAACTCTAGTCCTGACTTTGGCCTCTTCTGTACCAGGTGACTCTGGCTCCACCTGGGCCTCACCTGTAACTGGTGACTCTGATCCTAAGCATGGCCTCACCTGACCTGGTGACTGTGGTTCCCATCGGGAACTCACCTGGACCTCGTGTCTCTGGTCCCACCTGGGCCACAACAGGAGCTGGTGTCTCTGGTACCCACCTGGGTAGCATCAGGATATGTTTACACTGTTCACTAATAGTGACACAGCCAGACCTATTAACTCTGGTCTTCACCTTGTCCACACCTGGACATGGTGACACTGGTTCCCACCTGGGTCTCACCTGGACATGGTGAGCCGGATCCCCACCTGGTCCTCACCTGTACCTGGTGATTCTCATTCCAGCATGGACATCATGTGGACCTGGTGGCTGCAGTGTTTCTAGCTTCTCATGTATCTCGTGACTCTTGTACCCACCAGGGCCTCACCGGGACTTGGTGAGTGTGGTTGCCACCTGCACCTCACCAGGACCTGGTGATTCTGGTGTCCACCTGAGACTACCCAGGATCTGGTGACTGTGGTCCCCACCTGGGCTTCACCTGAATTTGGGGACTCCGGTCCCCATCTGGGCCTCACCTGGCCCTGTTGACCGTGGTCCTCAACTGGGCAAAATTGGGACTCGGTGACTGTGTTCCACAACTGGACCTCACCTGGACAAGGTGACTCTGGTCCCCCTCTGGGTCTCACTGTGCCCTAGTGACTGTGGAACACCACTTTGGCCTGACTTGGACCTGCTGACCCTGGTTGCCACCTGCGCCTGACCTCGAACTGTTGACTCTGGTTCTCTCAAGGGCCTCCCCTGTACCTGGTGATCCTGGTCCCCAATTGGGCCTCAACTGGACGTGGTGACTCTTGTCACCACCGGGGACTCACCTGGACATGATTACTGTGTTCCACACCTGGGCCTCAGGTAGACCTATTGACCATGGTCCCCAAGCTGGCCTCACGTGGACCTTTTGGCTCTGATCCCCGCCGGGGGCTCACTTGTATCTGGTAACTCTGATCCTCACCTGGGTCTAATCAGGACCTAGTGACTCTGGTCCCCACCTGGGCTTCACCTGGATCTGGTGACTCTGGTCCCCACCTGGACTTCACCTGGTTCTGGTGACTCTGGTCCCCACCTGGACCTCTCCTGGACCTGGTGACTCTCTTTCCAACATGGACCTCACCTGGATCTGGTGACTCTGGTCCTCAGTTTGGCCTCACCTGGACCTGGTGTCTCTCGTCCCCACTTTGACCTAACTCAGAACTGCTGAATCTTGCCCAACCTAGGCCGCACCCATACCTGGTGACTCTTGTCCCGAACTATGCCTCAATTCGACCTGATGCATCTGGTCCTGACGTGGGGCACACATGGACCTGTTACTCAGCTGGATAGAGTGGCTCTGGTTCCCACAAGGGGCACTCCTGATACTGGTGATTGTGGTCTTATTCTATGCCTCACCAGGACCTAGTGATTCTGTTCCCCATCTGGGCCTGCATGGCCCTAGTGACTGGTCCTCACCCAGGCATCATTGGGACCTGGATACTCTATGCCACACCTGGGCCTACCTTTGACCAGGGACCTCTGGTCCAATACTGAGCCTCAAAGTAACTGGTTACTCTGGTTCCCCTCTGGGCCTCACCCTTACCTGGTGACTCTGGTCACCCCTTGGGCTTCATTTGGGCCTGGTGAATCTGGTCCTTAGCTGGTCCGCATCTGGATCTGGTGACTGGTGGCCACCTAGGCCTGACCTGGACTTGGTGAATCCTGTTGCCACCTGCGCCTCACCTGGGCCTTCTGACTGTGGTCACAACTGGACCTCACCCTGATCTGTTGGCTCTGGTTCCCATATGGGGCTCCCCTGGACCTGGTTCCTGTGGTCTCCTTCTGGCCTCACGTGGAACACAATGACTCTGATCCATATTTGGTCCTCTCCTGGACCTGTTGACTCTGGTCCTTACCTGGGCATCATTGGGACCTGGATACTCTCTAAATCCCTGGGACTCACCTGGACCTGGTGACTGTGGTCCCACCTCGGCCTCACCTGAACGAGGTGACTGGTTCCCACAGGGACCTCACCTGGACCTGGTGACTCAGGTCCTCATATGGGCATCACGGGACCAGGGTTCTCAGTTCCACATCGGGGTCTCATCTGGACCTAGTGATTCTCGTCCCCCTCTGGGCCTCACCCTGACGTGGTGACTCTGGTCCCCACCTGGATATCACCAGAAACGTGTGACACTGGTCCTCCTCTGGGACTCACCCGGAGCTGGGGACACTGGTCCTCAACTGGGCCTCAACAGGACCTGGTGAATCTACTCCTCACTAAGGCCTCGTCTGGACCTTGTGACTCTTTTCGCACCTGGCGTCAATGGGACATGGTTACTCTTCCACAACTGGGCCTCACATGGACCTCATAACTTTGCTCCACACTTTGGCCTCAACTAGTCCTAATGACTCTGGTCCCCCGACCTAGGCCTCACCTGGACCTGGTGACTGTGGTCCCACCTGGGCCTCACCTGGACCTGGTGACTGTGGTCCCCACCTGGGTCTCACCTGGACCTGGTGACTCTCGTTCCCACATGAACCACACCAGGATCTGGTGACTGTGTTGTTTTTGTAGAATCATTTTTAACTGGTGACTCCAGTCACCACTAGGTCCTCACGTGGATCAGGTGACTTGACCGGCAGGTTGGCCTCACATGGACCTGGTTAGTGTGGATGCCACCTGGGCCTCACCCATAATTGGTGACTCAGGTCCCCATGTGGGCCTCTTCTACCTGGTGAATCTGGTATTTACCTGGTCCTCTCCCAGACCCGGGGACTCTGGTCACCACCTGGGCCTCACCTGGACCTGGTGAATCTGGTCCCCATCTTGGCCTCACTCAGTCCTGGTGACTTTGTTCCCCACCTGGACCTGATTGCTGTGGACTCTTTCTTGGCCTCACCTGGAACTGGTGACTCTGAACCTATCTACGCGTCACCCAGACCTGGTGACTCTGGTCCTCCCCTGGGCATCATTGGTACCTGGTGTCTCTGTTCCACACCTGAGCCTCACCTGGACCTGAGGCTCTGGACTCTGGAACCACTCTGGGCCTAACCCTGACCTGGTGACTCTGGTCTCCATCTGGATGTCACATGGACCAGGTGATTCTGGTACCCTTCTAGGACTCAACCAGTTCTGGTGACTCTGGTCCTCATCTGGGCCTCACCTGGACCTATTGAATATGCTCCATCTGGGCCTCATTTGGACCTGGTGACTCTGGTCACTACCTGGGCATCATCGGGACATGGATCCACTGCATGGACTGCAGGTTGGCCTCAGATGGACCTGTTAACTCTGGTCCCTACCTGGGCATCACCGGGACACGGTTCCTCTGCATGGCCTCCAGGTTGGCCTCACCTGGCCCTAGTGATGGGCTTGCCACCTGGGGCTCACACATACCTGGTGTCACAGGTCCCCACGTGGGCCTCACTTGGACGTGGTGATTCTGGTCCTTACCTGGTCCTCACCCGGAATGGTAACCCTGGTCACCACCTGGGAATCACCTGAACCTGGTGAATCTGGTCCCCATCTGGGCCTACACAGTCCTGTTGACTTTCTTCCCCACCTGGACCTGATTGCTGTGGACTGCTTTGGCCTCAACTGGAACTGGTGACACTGATCCTAACTGGGCCTCACCCAGATCTGTTGACTCTGGTCCTCTCCTGTGGACCATTATGACCTGGATACTCTGTTCCACACCTCAGCCTCACCTGGACATGATGACTCTGGATCCCCTCTGGGCCTCAGCCTGACATGGTGACTCTGGTCCCCATCTGGATGTCACCTAGATCAGGTGAATCTGGTACCCCTCTAGGCCTCAACTAGACTTGGTGTCTCTGGTCCTCAACAGGGCCTCAACGGGACCTAGTAAATATGCTCCCCACCTGCGCCTCATCTGGACCTGGTGACGCTGGTTCTATCTGGGCATCATCGGGACATGGTTACTCTGTTCCCCACTGGGACTTACCTGATCCTAGTAACTCTGTCCTGACTTTGGCCTCTTCTGTACCAGGTGTTTCTGGCTCTAACTGGGCCTCACCTGGAACTGGTGACTCTGATACTAAGCATGGCCTCACCTGACCGGGTGACTGTGGTTCCCATCGAGACCTCACCTGGACCTCATGTCTCTGGTCCCACTTGGGCCTCACCAGGACCTGGTGTCTCTGCTACCCACCTGGGTAGCATCAGGATATGGTTATACTGTTCACTAACAGTGACCCAGCCGGACCTATTAACTCTGGTCTTCACCTGGGCCACACCTGGACATGGTGACACTGTTTCCCACCTGGGTCTCACCTGGACATGGTGAGTCGGATCCCCACCTGGTCCTCACCTGTAACTGGTGATTCTCGTTCCCACATGGAGATCATGTGGACTTGTTGGCCGCAGTGTTTCTAGCATCTTTTTTTTTAATTTTTATTTATTTATGAAAGTCACAGAGAGAGAGAGAGGCAGAGACACAGGCAGAGGGAGAAGCAGGCTCCATGCACCGGGAGCCCGACGTGGGATTCGATCCTGGGTCTCCAGGATCGCGCCCTGGTCCAAAGGCAGGCGCGAAACCGCTGCGCCACCCAGGGATCCCATGTGTTTCCAGCTTCTCATGTACCTCGTGACTTCTCATGTATCCCACCAGTGCCTTACCGGGACCTGGTGAGTTTGGTTGCCACCTGCACCACACCTGGACCTGGTGATTCTGGTCTGCACCTGAGACTACCCTGCATCTGGTGACTGTGGTCCCCACCTGGGCTTCAACTGGATTTGGGGACTCCGGTCCCCTTCTGGGCCTGACCTGGCCCTGTTGACCGTGGTCCTCAACTGGGCAATATTGGGACCTGGTGACTGTGTTCCACAACTGAACCTCACCTGGACCAGGTGACTATGCTCCCCCTCTGGGTCTCACCGTGCCCCAGTGACGGTGAAGTCGCCTTTGGCTTGACTTGGACCTGCTGACTCTAGTTGCCACCTGTGCCTGAACTCGAACTGTTGACTCTGGTTCTTTCAAGGGTCTCCCCTGTACCTGGTGATCCTGGTCCCCACCTGGACCTCACCTGGAAGTGGTGACTCTTGTCACCACCGGGGACTCACCTGGACCTGCTTACTGTGTTCCACGCCTGGGCCTCAATAGACCTGTTGACCATGGTCCCCAAGCCGGCCTCAGATGAACCTGTTGCCTCTGATCCCAACCGGGGCCTCATGTGTACCTGGTAACTCTGGTCCTCACCTGGGCCTCATCTGGACCTAGTGACTCTGGTCCCCATCTGGGCTTCACATGGATCTGGTGACTCTGGTCCCCACCTGGTCTTCACCTGGATCTGGTGACTCTGGACTCCACCTGGACCTCTCCTGGACCTCGTGACTCTCTTTCCAACATGGACCTCACCTGGATCTGGAGACTCTGGTCCTCAGTTTGGCCTCACCTGGACCTGGTGTCTCTCGTCCCCACTTGGACCTAACTCAGAACTGCTGAATCTTGCCCCACCTAGGCCGCACCCAGACCTGGTGACTCTTGTCCCCAGCTATGCCTTTATATGACCTGATGAATCTGGTCCTCACTTGGGCCTCACATGGTCCTGGGACTCAGCTGGATAGAGTGGCTCTGGGTCCCACAAGGGGCTCACCTGATACTGCTGAATGTGGTCTTATTCTATGCCTCACCAGGACCTAGTGATTCTGTTCCCGATCTGGGCCTGCATGGCCCTAGTGACTCTGGTCCTCACCCAGGCGTCACTGGGACCTGGATACTCTATTCCACACCTGGGCCTCAATTTGACCAGGGACCTCTGGTCCCATTCTGGGCCTCAAACTAAACTGGTTACTCTGGTTCCCCCTCTGGCCCTCACCCTGACCTGGTGACTCTGGTCACACGTTGGGCTTCACATGGGCCTGGAGAATCTGGTCCTTAGCTGTTCTGCACCTGGATCTGGTGACTGGTCGCCACCTTGGCCTCACCTGGACTTGGTGAATCCTGTTGCCACCTGCGCCTCACCTGGACCTTGCGACTGTGGTCCCACCTGGACCTCACCTGGACGAGGTGACTGGTTCCCACAGGGACCTCACCAGGAACTGGTGGCATATGGGCATCATGGGACCTGGTTTCTCAGTTCCATATCGGGGCCTTACCTGGAGCTATTGATTCTTGTCCCCCTCTGGGCCTCACCCTGACGTGGTGACTCTGGTACCCACCTGGATATCACTAGAATCGGGTGACTCTGGTCCCCCCTCCGGGTCTCACCGTGCCCTAATGACTCTGAACCCCACTTGGCCTGACTTGGACCTGCTGACCTTGGTTGCCAACTGTGCCTGACCTCGAACTCTTGACTCTGTTTCTTTCAAGGGCCTCCCCTGTACCTGCTGATCCTGGTCCCCACCTGGTTCTCACCTGGACGTGGTGACTCTTGTCACCACCGGGGACTCACCTGGACCTGTTTACTGTGTTCCACACATGGGCCTCAAGTAGACCTGTTGACCATGGTCCCCAAGCTGCCTCACATGGACCTGTTGCCTCTGATCCCCACCGGGGCCTCACGTGTACCTGGTAACACTGGTCCTCACCTGGGCCTCATCTGGACCTAGTGACTCTGGTCCCCACCTGGGCTTCACTTGGATCTGATGACTCTGGTCCCCACCTGGACTTCACCTGGTTCTGGTGACTCTGGTACCCACCTCGACCTCTCCTGGACCTGGTGACTCTCTTTCCAACATGGACCTCACCTGGATCTGGTGACTCTGGTCCTCAGTTTGGCCTCACCTGGACCTGGTATCTCTCGTCCCCACTTGGTCCTAACTCAGTACTGCTGAATCTTGTCCCACCTAGGCCGCACCCAGACCTGGTGACTCTTGTCCCCAGCTATGCCTCAATTCAACCTGATGAATCTGATCCTCACGTGGGCCTCACATGGACCTGGGACTCAGCTGGATAGAGTGGCTCTGGTTCCCACAAGGGGCTCCACTGATACTGCTGACTGTGGTCTTATTCTATGCCTCACCAGGACCTAGTGATTCTGTTCCCCATCTGGGCCTGCATGGCCCTAGTGACTCTGGTCCTCACCCAGGCATCATTGGGACCTGGATACTCTATGCCACACCTGGGCCTACCTTTGACCAGGGACCTCTGGTCCAATACTGAGCCTCAAAGTAAACTGGTTACTCTGGTTCCCCTCTGGGCCTCACCCTTACCTGGTGACTCTGGTCACCCCTTGGGCTTCATTTGGGCCTGGTGAATCTGGTCCTTGGCTGGTCCTAACCTGCATCTGGTGACTGAACGCCACCTGGGCCTCACCTGGACTTCGTGAATCCTGTTGCCATCTGCGCCTCACCTGTACCTTCTGACAGTGGTCCCACCTGGACCTCACCTGGACCTGCTGTCTCTGCTTCCCATATGGGGCTCTCCAAGACCTGGTTCCTGTGGTCTCCATCTGGCCTCACCTGGAACACAATGTCTCTGATCCATATTTGGGCCTCTCCTGGACCTGTTGACTCAGGTCCTTACCTAGGATCATTGGGACCTGGATACTCTCTTATATACCTGGGCCTCATCTGGAACTGGTTACTGTGGTCCCACATGGGCCTCACCTGGAGGAGGTGTCTGGTTCCCACAGGGACCTCAACTGCACCTGGTGACTCAGGTCCTCATATGGGCATCATGGAACCTGGTTTCTTAGTTACACATCGGGGCTTCATCTGGACCTAGTGATACTCGTCCCCCTCTGGGCCTCACTCTGACGTGGTGACTCTGGTCCCCACCTGGGTATCACCAGAACCGGGTGCCTCTGGTCCCCTCTGGGACTCCCCCTGAGCTGGGGACACTAGTCTTCAACTGGGCCTCAACAGGACCTAGTGAATCTACTCCTCACTTAGGCCTCGTCTGGACCTTGTGACTCTTTTCGCACCTGGCAACAATGAGACATTGTTACTCTGTTCCACAACTGGGCCTCACCTGGACATGATAACTTTGCTCCACACTTTGGCCTCAACTGGTTCTGATGACACTGGTCGCCCCACCTTGTCCTCAATCTGGACCTGGTGACTGTGGTCCCCACCTGGGTCTCACCTGGACCTGGTGACTCTCGTTCCCACATGAACCACACCTGGACCTGGTGTCTATGGTGTTCTTGTAGACTCACATTTACCTGGTGACTCCTGTCCCCACTAGGGCATCACCTGGATCTGGTGACTCTGGCCTGCAGGTTGGCCTCACCTGGACCTGGTGAGTGGGGTTGCCACCTGGGCATCACCCATACCTGGTGACTCAGGTCCCCACGTGGGCCTCTTGGACCTGGTGAATCTGGTCCGTACCTGGTCCTCTCCCAGACCCTGGGACTCTGGTCACCACCTGGGCCTCACCTGGACCTAATGAATGAATCTGGTCCCCATCTGGTCCTCACCCACTCCTGGTGACTTTGTTCCCCACCTGGACCTGATTGCTGTGGACTCTTTCTTGGCCTCACCTGAACCTGGTGACTCTGATCCTATCTGCGCGTCACCCAGACCTGGTCACTCTGGTCCTCACCTGGGCATCTTTGGTACCTGGTGACTCTGTTCGAGACCTGAGCCTCACCTGGACATGATGACTGTGGAACCACTCTGGGCCTAACCCTGACCTGGTGATCTGGTCCCCATCTGGATGTCACCTGGACCAGATGATACTGGAACCCCTCTAGGCCTCAACCAGTTCTGGTGACTATTGTCCTCAACTGGGCCTCACCTGGACCTAGTGAATATGCTCCATCTGGGCCTCATTTGGACCTGGTGAATCTGGTCCTTACCTGGTCCTCACCCGGAACTGGTAACCCTTGTCACCACCTGGGAATCACGTGGACCTGGTGAATCTGATCCCCATCTGGGCCTTACCTTTTCCTGGTGACTTTGATCCCCACCTGGACCTGATTGCTGTGGACTCCTTCTTGGCCTCAACTGGAACTTGTGACTCTGCTCCTAACTGGGCCTCACCCAGATCTGTGACTCTGGTCCTCACATGTGGGCCATTATGACCTGGATACTCTGTTCCACACCTGAACCTCACCTGGACATGATGATTCTGGATGCCCTCTGGGCCTCACCCTGACATGGTGACTCTGGTCCCCATCTGGATGTCCCCTAGACCAGGTGAATCTGGTACCCCCTCTAGGCGTCAACTAGACCTGGTGACTCTGGTCCTCATCTGGGCCTCACCTGGACCTAGTGAATATTCTCCCCACCTGCGCCTCACTGGACCTGGTGACTCTGATTCTACCTGGGCATCATTGGGACATGGTTACTGTATTACTCACTGGGACTGACTTGATCCTGGTAACTCTGGTCCTGACTTTGGCCTCTTCTGTACCAGGTGACTCTGGCTCCACCTGGGCCTCACGTGTACCTGGTGACTCTGATCCTAAGCATGGGCTCACCTGACCTGGTGACTGTGGTTCCCATCGAGACCTCACCTGGACCTCATGTCTCCGGTTACACCTGGGCCTCAGCAGGACCTGGTGTCTCTGGTACCCACCTGGGTAGCATCAGTATATGGTTACACGGTTCACTAACACTCATCCAGCCGGACCTAATAACTCTGGTCTTCACCTGGGGGACACGAAGACATGGTGACACTGGTTCCCACCTGGGTCTCACCTGGACATGGTGAGTCGGATCACCACCTGGTCCTCACCTGTAACTGGTGATTTTCGTTCCCAAATGGACATCATGTGGACCTGGTGGCTGCAGTGTTTCTAGCTTCTCATGTACCTCGTGTCTCTGGTCCCCACCGGGGCCTCTCCGGGACCGGGTGAGTGTGGTTGCCACCTGCACCTCACATGGACCTGGTGATTCTGGTCTGCACCTGAGACTACCCTGGATCTGGTGACTGTGGTCTCCACTTGGGCTTCACCTGGATTTGGGGACTCCGGTCCCCATCTTGGCCTCACCTGGCCCTGTTGACATGGTCCTCAACTGTGCAAAATTGGGACCCGGTGACTGTGTTCCACAACTGGACCTCACCTGGACCAGGTGACTCTGGTCCCACTCTGGGTGTCACCGTGCCCTAGTGACTGTGAACCCGACTTTGGCCTGTCTTGGACCAGCTGACCCTGGTTGCCACCTGCGCCTGACCTCGAACTGATGACTCTGGTTCTTTCAAGGGCCTTCCCTGGACCTGGTGATCCTGGTGGGACCTGGCCCACACCTGGACGTGGTGACTCCTGTCACCAATGGGGACTCACCTGGACCTGCTTACTCTGTTCCACACCTGGGCCTCAAGTAGACCTGTTGACCATGGTCCCCAAGCCGGCCTCTCATGGACCTGTTGCCTCTGATCCGCACCGGGTCCTCACGTGTACCTGGTATCTCTGGTCCTCACCTGGGCCTCAACTGGAACTAGTGACTCTGGTCCCCACCTGGGCTTCACATGGATCTGGTGACTCTGGTCCCCACCTGGACTTCACATGTATCTGGTGACTCTGGACCCCACCTGGACCTCTCCTGGACCTCGTGACTCTCTTTGCAACATGGACCTCACCTGGATCTGGTGAATCTGGTCCTCAGTTTGGCCTCACCTGGACTGGTGTCTCTCGTCCCCACTTTGACCTAACTCAGAACTGCTGAATCTTGCCCCACCTAGGCCGCACACAGACCTGGTGACTCTTGTCCCCAGCTATGCCTCAATTTGACCTAATGAATCTGGTCCTCACGTGGGACTCACCTGATCCTGGGACACAGCTGGATAGAGTGGCTCTGGTTCTCACAAGGGGCTCACCTGATACTGCTGAATGTGGTCTTATTCCATGCCTCACTAGGACCTGGTGATTCTGTTCCCCATCTGGGCCGGCATGGCCCTAGTGACTCTGGTCCTCACCCAGGCGTCATTGTGACCTGGATACTCTATTCCACACCTGGGCCTCTCTTTGACCAGGGACCTCTGGTCCCATTCTGGGCCTCAAACTAAACTGGTTACTCTGGTCCTCCCTCTGGGCCTCACCCTGCCCTGGTGACTCTGGTCACCCGTTGGGATTCACTTGGGCCTGGAGAATCTGGTCCTATCTGTTCCGCACCTGGATCTGGTGACTGGTCGCCACCTGGGCCTCACCTGGACTTGGTGAATCCTGTTGCCTCCTGCGCCTCACCTGGACCTTGTGACTGTGGTCCAACCTGGACCTCACCTGGACGAGGTGAGTGGTTCCCACAGGGACCTCACCTGGACCTGGTGACACAGGTCCTCATACGGGCATCATGGGACCAGGTTTCTCAGTTCCACATCGGGGCCTCACCTGGACCTAGTGATTCTTGTCCCCCTCTGGGCCTCACCCGGACGTGGTGATTCTGGTCCCCACCTGGATATCACCAGTACCAGGTGACTCTGGTCCCCCTCTGGGACTCACCCGGAGCTGGGACACTGGTCCTCACCTGATCCTCAACAGGACCTGGTGAATCTACTCCTCACATAGGCCTCGTTTGGAGCTTGTGACTCTTTTCTTACCTGACATCAATGGGACATGGTTATTCTGTTCCCCACCTGGGCCTCACCTGGACATGATAACTTTGCTCCACACTTTGGCCTCAACTGCTCCTGATGACTCTCGTCCCCCCACCGAGGCCTCAATCTGGACCTGGTGACTGTGGTCCCCACCTGGGTCTCACCTGGACCTGGTGACTCTCGTTCCCACATGAAACACACCTGGACCTGGTGACTGTGGTGTTCTTGTAGACTCACATTTACCTAGTGACACCGGTCCGCACTAGGGCCTCACCTGGATCTGGTGACTCTGGCCTGCAGGTTGGCCTCACCTGGACCTGGTGAGTGGGGTTGCCACCTGAGCTTCACCCATACCTGGTGACTCAGGAACCCACGTGGTTCTCTTGGACCTGGTGAATCTGGTCCTTACATGGTCCTCTCCCAGACCCGGGGATTCTGGTCACCTCCTGGGCCTCACCTGGACCTGGTGAATCTCTACCCCATCTGGGCCTCAACCAGTCCTGGTGAGTTTGTTCCCCACCTGGACCTGATTGCTTTGGACTCTTTCTTGGCCTCACCTGGAACTGGTGACTCTTATCCTCTCTGCGCGTGACTCAGGCATGGATACTCTGGTCCCCTTCTGGATGTCACCTGGACCAGGTGATTCTGGTACCCCTCTAGGTCTAAACAAGATCTGGTGTCTCTGATCCTCAACTGGGCCTCGTCTGGACCTAGTGAATATGCTCCATCTGGGCCTCATTTGGACCTGGTGACTCTCTTCCCTACCTGGGCATCATCAGGACAAGGTTCCACTGCATGGCCTTTAGGTTGGCCGCACCTGGACCTGGTAACTGTGGTTCTACCTGGGCATCATCGGGACGTGGTTACTCTATTCCCAGTGGGACTGACCTGATCGTGGTAACTCTGGTCCTGACTTTGGCCTCTTCTGTGCCATGTGACTCTGGCACCCCCTGGACCTCACCTGTAAGTGGTGACTCTGATCCTAAGCATGGCCTCACCTCACCTGGTGACTGTGGTCTCCATCGGTACCTCACCTGGACCTCATGTCTCTGGTCCCAACTGGCACTCACCAGGACTTGTATCTGGTTCCCACCTGAGTAGCATCAGGATATGGTTACACTCTTCACCAACAGTGACGCGGCCGGACCTATTAACTCTCGTCTTCACCTGGTCCACACTTGGACATGGTGACACTGGTTCCCACCAGGGTCTCACCTGGACATGGTGACTCAGATCCCCACCTGCTCCTCACCTGTAACTTGTAATTCTCGTTCCCACATGGACATCATGTGGACCTGGTGGCTGCAGTGTTACTAGCTTCTCATGTACCTCGTGACTCTGGTCCCCACCAGGGCCTCACCGGGACTTGGTGAGTGTGGTTGCCACCTGCAACTCACCAGGACCTGGTGATTCTGGTGTCCACCTGAGACTACCCTGGATCTGGTGACTGTGGTCCCCACCTGGGCTTCACCTGAATTTGGGGACTCCGGTCCCCATCTCGGCCTCAACTGGCCCTGTTGACCAAGGTCCTCAACTGTGCAGAATTGGGACCCGGTGACTGTATTCCACAACTGGATCTCACCTGGACAAGTGACTCTGGTCCCCCTCTGGGTCTCACTTTGCTCTAGTGACTGTGAACCCCACTTTGGCCTGACTTGGACCTGCTGACCCCTGGTTGCCACCTGCGCCTGACCTCAAACTGTTGACTCTGGTTCTCTCAAGGGCCTCCCCTGTACCTGGTGATCCTGGTCCCCAATTGGTCCTCAACTGGACGTGGTGACTCTTCTCACCACCGGGGACTCACCTGGACATGATTACTTTGTTCCACACCTGGGACTCACGTAGACATGTTGACGATGATCCCTTAGCCGGCCTCACCTGGACCTGTTGCCTTTGATCCCCGCCGGGGTCTCACGTGTATCTGGTAACTTTGATCCTCACCTGGGCCTCATCTGGACCTAGTGACTCTGGTCCCCACCTGGGCTTCACCTGGATCTGGTGACTCTGGTCCCCACCTGGACTTCACCTGGATCTGGTGACTCTGGTCCCCACCTGGACCTCTACTGGACTTTGTGACTCTCTTTCCAAAATGGACCTCACCTGGATCTGGTGACTCTGGTCCTCAGTTTGGCCTCACTTGGACTGGTGTCTCTCGTCCCCACTTTGACCTAACTCAGAACTGCTGAATCTTACCCACCTAGGCCGCACAGAGACCTGGTGACTCTTGTCCCCAGCTATGCCTCAATTCAACCTGATGAATCTGGTCCTGACGTGGGGCTCACATGGACCTAGGACTCAGCTGGATAGAGTGGCTCTGGTTCCCACAAGGGGCACACCTGATACTGGTGATTGTGGTCTTATTCTATGCCTCAGCAAGACCTAGTGATTCTGTTCCCCATCTGGGCCTGCATGGCCCTAGTGACTCTGGTCCTCACCCAGGCGTCACTGGGACCTGGATACTCTATTCCACACCTGGGCCTCAATTTGACCAGGGAACTTTGGTCCCATTCTGGGCCTCAAACTAAACTGCTTACTCTGGTTCCCCCTCTGGGCCTCACCCTTACCTGGTGACTCTGGTCACCCCTTGGTTTTCACTTGGGCCTGGTGAATCTGGTCCTTAGCTGGTCCACACCTGGATCTGGTGACAGGTCGCCACCTGGGCCTCACCTGGACTTGGTGAATCCTGTTGCCACCTGCGCCTCACCTGGACCTTGTGACTGTGGTCCCACCTGGACCTCACCTAGATTTGGTGGCTCTGGTTCCCATATGGCGCTTCTCCTGGTCTGGTTCCTGTGGTCTCCTTCTGGACTCACTTAGAACACAATGACTCTGATCCATATTTGGGCCTCTGCTGGACCTGTTGACTCTGGTCAACACTGGTCCTCAGCTGTTACTCAACAGGACCTGGTGAATCTACTCCTCACTTAGGCCTCGTCTGCACCTTGTGACTCTTTTCCCACCTGGCATCAATGGGACATGGATACTCTGTTCCCCACGTGGGCCTCACCTAAACATGATAACTTTGATCCACACTTTGGCCTCAACTGCTCCTGATAACTCTCGTCCCACCACCTAGGCCTCAATATGGACCTTGTGACTGTGGTCCCCAACTGGGTCTCACCTGGACCTGGTGACTCTCGTTCCACATGAACCACACCTGGACCTGGTGACTGTGGTGTTCTTGTAGACTCACATTTACCTGGTGACACCGGTCCCCACTAGGTCCTCACCTGGATCTGCTGACTGTGGCCTGCAGGTTGGCCTCACCTGGACCTGGTGAGTGGGGTTGCACCTGAGCTTCACCCATACCTGGTGACTCAGGAACCAACGTGGTCCTCTTGGAACTGGTGAATCTGGTCCTTACATGGTCCTCTCCCAGACCCGGGGATTCTGGTCACCACCTGGGCCTCACCTGGACCTGGTGAATCTCTTCCCCATCTGGGCCTCACACGGTCTTGGTGACTTTGTTCCCCACCTGGACCTGATTGCTGTGGACTCTTTCTTGGCCTCACCTGGAACTGGTGACTCTTATCCTCTCTGCGCGTGACTCAGGCCTGGTGACTCTGGTCCTCATCTGGGCATCATTGGTACTTGGTAACTCTGTTCAACACCTGAGCCTCACCTGGACATGATGACTCTGGAACCCCTTTGGGCCTCACCCTGACCTGGTGACTCTGGTCCCCATCTGGCTGTCACCTGGAAGAGGTGATTCTGGTACCCCTCTAGGCCTCAACCAGATCTGGTGTCTCTGGTCCTCAACTGGGCCTCGGCTGGACTTAGTGAATATGCTCCATCTTGGCCTCATTTGGACCAGGTTACTCTGGTCCCTACCTGGGCATCATGGGGACCTGGTTCCACTGCATGGCCTACAGGTTGGCCTCACCTGGACCTGGTAACTCTGGTCCCTACCTTGGCATTATCGGGACTCGGTACTTTGCATGGCCTGCAGGTAGGCCTCACCTGGACCCGGTGAGTGGGGATGCCACTTGGGCCTCACCCATACCTGGTGACACAGGCCCCTACGTGGGCCTCACTTGGACATGTTGTATCTGGTAATTCTGGTCACACCTGGGAATCACCTGGACCTGGTGAATCTGGTAACTCTGGTCACCACCTGGGAATCACTGGACCTGGTGAATCTGTGTCCCCATCTGGGCCTCACCCAGTCCTCGTGAATTTTTTCCCCACCTGGACCTGATTGCTGTGGACTCCTTCTTAGCCTCACCTGGAACTGTTGACTCTGATCCTGACAGGGCATCACTCAGATCTGTTGACTCTGTTCCTTCACCTGTGGACCATTATGACCTGGATACTCTCTTCCACACGTGAGCCTCACCTGGACACGATGACTCTGGATCCCCTCTGGCCCTCTCCCTGACATGGTGTCTCTGGTCCCCATCTGGAAGGTACCTAGACCAGGTGAACTGGTACCCCTCTAGGCCTCAACTAGACCTGGTGACTCTGGTCCTCTACTGTGCCTCAACGGAACGTAGTGAATATGCTCCCCACCTTCGACTCATCTGGATCTGGTGTCTCTGGCTCCACCTGGGCCTCACCGGTAACTGGTGACTCTGATCCTAAGCATGGCCTCACCTGACCTGGTGACTGTGGTTTCCATCGGGACCTCACCTGGACTTCATGTCTCTGGTCTCACCTGGGCCTCACCAGGACCTTGTGTCTCTGGTTACCACCTGGGTAGCATCAGGATATGGTTACACTGTTCACTATCAGTGAACCCAGCCGGACCTATTGACTCTGGTCTTCACCTGGGCCACACCTGGACATGGTGACACTGGTTCCCACCTGGGTCTCACCTGGACATGGTGAGTCGGATCCCACCTGGTCCTCGCCTGTAACTGGTGATTCTCGTTCCCACATGGACATCATGTGGATCTGGTGGCTGCAGTGTTTCTAGCTTCTCATGTACCTCGTGACTCTGGTTCCCACCAGGGCCTCACCGGGACCTGGTGAGTGTGCTTGCCACCTGCACCTCACATGGACCTGGGGATTCTGGTCTGCACCTGAGACAACCCTGGATCTGGTGACTGTGGTCTCCACCTGGGCTTCACCTGGATTTGGGGACTCGGGTCCCCATCAGGGCCACACCTGGCCCTGTTGACCATGGTCCTCAACTCTGCAGAATTGGGACCCGGTGACTTTGTTCCACACACTGGACCTCACCTGGACCCACGTGACTCTGGTCCGCCTCCGGGTCATCAACGTACCCTAATGACTCTGACCCCACTTTGGCCTGACTTGGACCTGCTGACCTTGGTTGCCACCTGTGCCTGACCTCGAACTGTTGACTCTGGTTCTTTCAAGGGCCTCCCCTGTACCTGGTGATCCTGGTACCCCACCTGGGTCTCACCTGGACGTGGTGACTCCTGTCACCCACCGGGGACTCACCTGGACCTGGTTCCTGTGTTCCCACACATGGGCCTCAAGTAGACCTGTTCACATGGTCCCCAAGCCGGGCTCACATGGACTTCTTGCCTCTGATCCCACCGGGCCTTACGTGTACCTGGTAACTCTGATCCTCACCTGGGCCTCATTTGGACCTAGTGAGTCTGGTGGCCAACCTGGGCTTCATCTTGATATGTTTATCTCTGGTCCCCACCTGGACTTCACCTGGATCTGGGGACTCTGGTCTGCTTCTTGACCTCTCCTGACCTGGTGACTCTCTTTCCAACATGGACATCAACTGGAACTGGTGACTCTGATACTCAGTTTGGCCTCACATGGACCTGGTGTCTCTCGTCCCCACTTTGATCTAACTCAGAACTGCTGAATCTTGCCCCACCTAGGCCACACCCAGACCGTTTGACTCTTGTCCCCAGCTATGCCTCAATTCGACCTGATGAATCTGGTCCTCACGTGGGGCCTCACATGGACCTGGGACTCAGCTGCATAGAGTGGCTCTGGTTCCCTCAGGGGCTCACCTGATACTGGTGACTGTGGTCTTATTTCTATGCCTCACCAGGACCTAGTGATTCTGTTCCCCATCTGGGCATGCATGGCCCTTGTGGACTCTGGTCCTCACCCAGACATCATTGGGCCCTGGATACTCTATTCCACACCTGGGCCTCACACTGCCAAAGGAATTCTGATCCCATTCTGGGCCTCAACTAAACTGCTTACTCTGGTTCCCCCTCTGGGCCTCAACCTTACCTGGTGACTCTGGTCACCCTTGGGATTCACTTGGGCCTGGTGAATCTGGTCCTTAGCTGCTCCGCACCTGGATTTGGTGACTGGTCGCCACTGGGCCTCACCTGGACTTGGTGAATCCTGTTGTCCCACCTGCGCCTCACCTGGACCTTGTGACTGTGGTCCCACCTGGACCACACCTGGATCTGGTTGCTCTGGTTCCCATATGGGGCTCTCCTGAATCTGGTCCGTGTTGTGTCCATCTGGCCTCACCTGGAACACAATGACTCTGATACATATTTGGGCCTCTCCTGGACCTGATGACACTGGTCCTTACCTGGGCATCACTGGGACCTGGATACTCTCTTATATACCTGGCCGCACCTGGACCTGGTGACTGTGGTCCCACCTGGGCCTCACCTGGACGTGGTGACTGGTTCCCACAGGGACCTCACCTGGACCTGGTGATTCAGGTCCTCATAGGGGCATCTATCGACCTGGTTTCTCAGTTCCACATCGGGGCCTCACCTGGACCTAGTGATTCTCGTCCCCTCTGGGCCTCACCCTGACGTGGTGACTCTGGTCACCCCTGGATATCACCAGAACCGGGTGACTCTGGTCCCCCTCTGGGACTCTCCCGGAGCTGGGGACACTAGTCCTCAGCTGGGCCTCAACAGGACCTGGTGAATCTACTCCTCACTTAGGCCTCGTCTGGACCTTGTGACTCTTTTCCCACGTGGCATCAATGGGACATGGTTACTCTGTTGCCCGCATGGGCCTCACCTGGACATTATAACTTTGCTCCACACTTTGGCCTCAACTGGTCCTGATGAATCTGGTCCCCGCACCTAGGCCTCAATCTGGACCTGGTGAGTGTGGTCCCCACCTGGGTCTCACCTGGACCTGGTGACTCTCGTTCCCACTTGAAACACACCTGGCCCTGTTGACTGTGGTGTTCTTGTAGAGTCACATTTACCTGTGACTCCGGTCCCCACTAGGGCCTCACCTGGATCTGGTGACTCTGACCTGCAGGTTGGCCTCACCTGGACCTGGTGAGTGGGGTTGCCAAATGGGCCGCACCCATACGTGTTGACTCAGGTCCACACGTGGGCCTCTTGGACCTGGTGAATCTTGTCCTTACCTGGTCCTCTCCGAGACCCGGGGACTCTGGTCACCACCTGGGCCTCACCTGGATCTGGTGAATCTGGTCCCCATCTGGGCCTCACCCAGTCCTGGTGAATTTGTTCCCCACATGGACCTGATTGCTGTGGACGCCTTCTTGGCCTCACCTGGAACTGGTGACTCTGATCCTATCTGCGCGTCACCCAGACCTGGTGAATCTGGTCCTCAACTGGGCATCATTGGTACCTGGTGACTCTGTTCCACACCTGAGCCTCACTTGGACATGATGACTCTGGAACCTCTCTGGG